>NW_027420066.1:0-1826 GCF_009905375.1 Apium graveolens
TTGATATCCTTTTACCATCTATTAATGCCACTTTCATACAAGTTAATTTTGGTCTACATTTTGGCTCTAATCACCATGTAAGTCACTTTTCACCATAGTAGAGTCACTTTGCACCCTATAAAGAGTCGCTTGTCACAATATATTGATACAATTAACATGTTAACATCATGTACATGCAATTAGACATCCTTTAAACCAAAAAACCTCTTGGACCCCTTTCTTACAAGTCAATTTTGGGCCACATTTTGGCTCTAATCAATCATGTAAGTGATCTCACAATTAGAGTCACTTTGCACTTGTAAGAGTCATTGCCATCATATATTGGTACAATTAACATGTTAACATCATGTACTGCAATAAGAAATCCTTTTACCACCTCTTAGTGCCACATTCATCCGAGTCAATTTTGGTCCACATTTTGGTTCTAATTAACCATGTAGTCACTTTTCACCATATTAGAGTCATTGGCACCCTATATGAGTACTTTCCAGAATCTAGTTGTATAATTAACATGTAACCATATACATTAAATTTGACATCGTTTTACCACCTCTTAGTTCCACTTTCATACAGGTCAATTTGTTCCACATTTTGGTTCTAATCAACCATGTAAGTCACTTTTCACCATAATAGAGTCACTTTGCACCCTATAAGAGGTCACTCGTCTCCATATATTGATACAATTAACATGTTAACATCATGTATATGCAATTAGACATCCTTAACCACCTCTTGGTACCACCCTTTCCTACAAGTCAATTTTTGGCCAACATTTTGCTCTAATAAATCATTTAAGTGAATTTCCCATATTAGAGTCACTTTGCACCTTATAAGAGTCACTTGCCATCATATATTGGTACAATTAACATGTTTAAAGCAGGTACATGCAATAAATCCTTTACCACCTCTTAGTGCCACATTCATCCGAGTCAATTTTGGTCCACATTTTGGTTTGATTAACCAGTAAGTCACTTTCACCATATTAGAGTCATTTTGCACTTTTATATGAGTCACTTTCCACAATCTTTTGTATAATTAACATGTTAACATCGTATACATCCAATTTGACATCCTTTTACCACCTCTTAGTTCCATTTCATAAAGTCAATTATGTTCCACATTTGGTTCGAATAACCATGTAAGTCACTTTCACCATATTAGAGTACTTGCATCCTATAAGAGTCACTTTCCATCATACACAAAAACAATTAACATGTTAATATCATATACAATTCAATTTGATATCCTTTTACCATCTATTAATGCCACTTCATACAAGTTAATTTTGTAACATTTTGGCTGTAATCAACCATGTAAGTCACTTCACCATATTAGAGTCACTTTGCACCAATAAGAGTCACTTTCCACCATATATACAACAATTAACATGTTAACATCATATACATCCAAATTTGAAATCCTTTACCACCTATTAATGTCACTTTCGTACAAGTATTTTGTGAAATATTTTGGCTCTAATCAACCATGCAAGTCACTTTTCACCATTAGAGTTACTTGGCACCCTATAAGAGCACCTGTCACCATATATTGATACAATTAACATTAACATCATGTACATTGCAATTAGACATCCTTTAACCACCTCTTGGTACCCCTTTCCTAAAGTCATTTTGGGCCACATTTGGCTCTAATCAAATATGTAAGTGACTTCTCCCATATAGAGTCACTTTGCACTAATAGTCACTTGCCATCATATATCGGTACAATTAACATGGTTAACATCATGACATGCAATTGGAAATCATTTTACCACCTCTTAGTGCCACATTCATAAAGTCAATTTGATCCACATTTTGGTTCTAATT
>NW_027420067.1:0-46862 GCF_009905375.1 Apium graveolens
GCATACAATAGTCAGTAACTCCATATAAATGAGTTCTTCTTATTGGTGATTGAATAATAAATGTTAATGACCCCTTCATTCACATCAATTCCACCAATAAAAAGAGCCCATTTTTATTGGAGTTAGTAGAAAAACCGATATAAAAAATCTAACAAATTTCAAACTGGAGCCAGTTTCGAACCCCCATAATTAATATTTTTACCGAATTATAAAACGCCCTAATATTAATAAAAATATAAATTCATCATCGAAGAGGATTAGGACTTTGGTATCTTCTTCTACAAGATACATGTATCTTTACACATTCTAACCAAATAAATTGTCCATTATCATTATCCAGAATCCAGCATTACAGTAAAGCAAGTTTGTATTAAGAGAACATAATGTTGCTGAACTCCACACTATCAATGACTGAGTTGTTTGGTTCAGAGGCTAAACATTCGAGTTTTCCCTGGTACTCTCCGTCGCCATCTAATATTTCAGACGCTAAATTTTCATTTTTTCCTGGCATTCTTCGTCTCCGTCTCGAAATTCATGTTTTCCCTGGTGCTCTTTGTCGAAATTTAAATATTTATTTGAACATGGTCCTTACAATCTAGGTTCTGAAACCAAGCAGGGTTTTAACCATGATCAGGTCGACAATAAGTGGAGTACAAAAGAATTAATTTTTTGAAGGCATATTTTTTTGTCGAAAAATCTTGCTTCTTATAAGAGTTCAATCGTTCAGTTCTTGTATTCGATGAAGCTCGAAAATCTCTGTAATCTTGATCATTATGTCATTCCATCTCCATCAGCTGCTGCTTCAGGAATCAGTACTTCACTGAAACGGAGTTCGTATTTTCTCTTATCACTTGGTGCTTTAAGGCATTATCACAACCACGGAAGACTTATCGTGAAGCCTGCGCAAATTAGGCTTTACAAGAGACCGTTAACGCAATGCATCAAACATTTATATCGTCATAGAAATAGTTATATGCTTGGCTTAGGTGTTATTGTCCTGGTTAGCTGTTGGGAAACTGTACCTTACTCGAAACGCAGACACTTGGTAATAATTCCAGCTAGCAAAGACAAAAGATTCGGTGATTATCTTTCAAAAAACCAGGATGAAGATAAAATTCTTCCTTTGGATCATCCTCATAGTGTCCGAGTAAGGTCAATCTCGAATAAGATACTTCAGGCATTACAAAGCGACTTGAAGATTAAGCAGATGAGTGGTTTTGAATTTGGTTCAATGAATAATAATGTTAATTTTGATGAGAAGGATGTAAAACTGCCATGGTGGCGAAGAACTAAATTCTCCACCAGACATTTAGAGGGACTCAACTGGGAGATCGTTGTGTCGGATAACTATTCTTGTGGAGCCTATTGCCGATCAGGAGGAAGAATTGTGGTGTACAAAGGTTTGCTTCAACTTCTCAAGTCGGATGCAGAGATTGCTGCTGTCATTGGCCATGAGGTAGCTCGTTAATTGTCTCCGTGTTCCTACTTTTTAGTTATCGTTTTCTCACTTGAATAATGTCCAGTGCAGCCCAATTAGAAACTGCAAGTGCAGCCTATATTCTGAAATATAGGAAAATATAAATGATTGAGGGCTAAAGCAAAACTGACCACTTTTCTTTGTTGTTGGATTAGGTTGCGCATGTTGTTGCAAGGCATTCTGCTGAAAGACGTACAACGAAGTTGTTGTTTCTGATTCGAATGTTGATCATTCCGCTTGGCTCATCTGCAGAGGTCAAAAAGCTGGGAAAATTGATCCTCAATCCTATCCGTCAGAGGTACATTATTTAGACAAACATTTACATGTAAATTAATGACTTAATGATTGTTAATTATAGATATCCTGGTACACTTTGAAAATATGTTGTTAAATTTTTAATTCTTTGATCTATGATCAGAAATGAGATGGAAGCAGATTATATCGGGCTACTTCTGATGGCATCAGCTGGGTATGATCCTCGTGTGGCACCTAAGATGTACGAAATGCTTGGCCATGACGATTCTTTTGAATCAAACTCTCATCCATCTGGTAAAAAGATCCGAGGCGCTGTCAAAGCCAGAAGTGATGGAAGAAGCAATGACTAGATTCTCGAAAGCCACTGAGAGACAACGAGGTATAGATTAAGGTATGCAAGGCTATCAACACCTTGTTAAATCAAGAATTCTGCTAGAAAAATGTTAGTTACAATTTTAAGACTTGGCATTGAAGTTTTAGGGAGGGAGAGCTAAGGGGTGTTGATGTTTGGTGATCTTGATGGAGAGAAGCTGGCCATTTGAAAGTTATGGGATTTAAAGGCCTGAAGCAGAGACTAATGTTATTACTGGGATCATTTGCACATATTAAGCACATAAATTTTGAATATTTTTCATGTATCAGAGACAAGATGTTAATGTTGGGATCATTTGGGACATCAAAGTTTGAAAGTATTTCTCGACTATAATATCACGTGTTATATTATGATCGGTTATATGTCAAATTCAGGTGTTTACACGCCGATATCAATCGAGATAAGCGTAAACTGACCCGAACACCTTATTAACAAAAAAAAACATTCATTATTTTCTTCCGAATCATGAAAAGCCTAAATAAAAATAGATAAATTCATCATTCCAATTCCAAACAGGATCGGACTTCGGTATCTTCTTCTCGGAGTTACAACAAAACATGAGCTATAAAATTGATATCGCTTGATAAATTAGGAAAAGAAAAATTGAATGCATGTCCAATAAATAGACAAGCATGGAGTATGGAAACGGAACCAACATGTTTTCTCTATAAATCGTTTATAATCTTAATAACAAAGCTGCAGCTTTATAGGCCTTAACATCCTCAGACTTGCAACAATTGAATCTCACCCGCAGCTTCTTAAGATCCGGCTAAAGAATGATGTAAAGCTATCTGTAAAGATATTCCTCGTGGTATCTTCCCTCTGATTCCTCCTACAAAAACAAAAAATAAAATAAAATAAAATAAAAAACACCCATGATCTTATAGGAACGGTCTCTGACAAGTGTTTGCTGCAGCAAACTTACACATGATTATCAAGCACCGGTTTAACTTGGGAGGCGGTAAGATATAATAGTGTTTTAAATGTGAATACAGGGGCTCAGTTACTTTACCGCGGGGTAGGACGAATTTTAGTGTATTTTGCCTTACCTCATTATAGAAACAAATGTTTGTTCTGGACCATCAGCCAATCTTCCAATAGTAAAACTATTAATTTCTAAGCTAGTTGATCAAGATTCTGGCTAAAACTTCGTCTGATAATGCAAGTTGGTCAATTTGACCAATTAAAAATCAAATATTATAATTAAAAATAAATGGAGGGATTAATAAATTTCTAATCCAAATACTAGCATATAGGATATTGGTTTCAATTTCTATTAAGTGTACTCATTAATCATGAACTAAAGACTTATTTAAAAAGTTTAAATTTTAAAAAGAACGGGGGATTTTCTCGATTGTTCATCTATTTTTCCTTACCTTACAAAAAACCTAATAACTTCCTCAATGAAAAATGACTACCTTAGAACTTCTTCTTTTTTATCGTAGATAACCCGCAACCGCTACTCTTTATGTGCGCACTGGGTAAATCCTACGGATTTACGCAATAGCCTGCAAACCACGTGAATCAAGGTAAACCGTATTTAAGTGGCAGACTTTGACTCATGAGGCATAATCATAAATTCCCCTCCCGTAGGAGACTACATTAGAACTTACAAGGATGGTTTCAAGGATTTATATTGTCCAAAAGACATATTTTAAAAAAGAAAAAAGAAAAGAAAAGAAAGTTTTGAATAATATATTTCCACAACTTATTTCAGATTATATTTGAAGAGGAAAAAAGCTAAATATTAATAAGTAATTTCTTTATATTTATCTCCAAAATCTTTTTTTTCTTCTCAAAGATTGGGAGAGATTTTCTAATTTTATTTTCCAAAAGTACCCAAGAATATATAAAGCCCGCATATGCTGCTAATAAAGAGGATGAGTCCTGGTCACATAAAAAACAAAAAAAAAACTCAATTTTGATTTTCTGACTAGTGTGACCTACACTCATATTTTCATCTTACATGATTTATGATATTTTTCATTTATTATAACTTTTTTAAAGAGTTGAAAATAGAATCAAGCCAAACTGATACGGCTAATAAAATTGAACCGAAATCGAAAAACAGGACCGAACTAGATAATTTCGATCATAAGGGCGCCTAGGTTCGAAGGTGAATAAGAACCCCAGCAAAGTAAATTGTTACTAGTCATTTCCAGAATTTGATTATAATTTCCAGAATGGTAACCCGGAATTAACTGGTGCCCCGAATACATCTCCATGAAGAAAGTACAACCTCCCTCTCTTCTCAACTACCAGGTCCAGGGCTAACTAGTATAAAAAGAAACAAGTCATTTGAACCACATTTTAGCTTTTCACTAGTTTGGACCATTAAATCACAAAATGAAATAAAACTGAACCATGCATAACTTCAGATATCATCAATTAGATCCAATTTCTGAGCCTTCACTTCCCTGACTTCCAGAAACATCAAATCCTCCCTCAACACATTCCTCCTCTTCCCTCCTGCCAAAATAAAGAAAATCTAGTGATAAATTAAAATAGATATTCTCAAGCAAGTTCATGGCTGAAAATTGGTAAACTAATGCATCTGCTACATAGGACACGTTTCTCGGAGGTTCTGAAAAGGAACTCAAAAATATCTTCTTGTCAAAAATCTTGTTTTATAAGTCACAGAGCTGGGTTAAAAGGTCCATCATTCATCTAGATATTAGATAGATAAAACCCTAAGTGTACCTTGTTGCTTCAATGGCTTTTGAATATATCTTCATTGCTTCTTCCATCACTTTTGGCTTGGACAGTGCCGCGACTCTCTTTTTTCCAGGTGGATGAGTTGAGAATAAGTCATGGAAAATTTAAATTTTGAATCTGAAGATTTGTCGTCATCAGCAAGCATTTGATACACCTTGGGTGCCTCACGAGGATCATAGGCAGCTGATGCCATCAGAAGTAGCCCAATGTAATCTGCTTCCTTCTCGTTGCTATAACAGATCAATTAATTACTCAGGGTTAATTTAGCAAAAAAAAATTAATTAATTACTCAGGTTTCCTTAATTTCAGTTAGCTAAATATACAATGCACAGCCATGATAATTGTCAATGCAGACTCTATATTGATACAAACACTGTTATCATCTCCGCTAAAACTTGAAACACTCGACCTCTTAATACCAAAAAAGGAGGATTGTGCAGTGTACTAATGTTTGCATAAATTTAGTAAATCCACAAAAATTTAGGATGTCGATATCAAAAATGTACCTTCGTGAGCAAGGATTGAGGACAAGTTCTGCCAGCTTTTCCATACCTTGAAGGATTAGGGGGGGATGCCACTCCCAGCCGAGCCAAGCAAAATGATCATCATTAGAATTGTAAACCACAGCCATTTAGTAAATGCTTCAGCATGATGCCTAGCAACAACGTGCGCAACCTGATCCAACAAAAAACGCCAGTGTGACCTCCATCATGAACACTTTTCAGGGAAATTTGTGGTTTAAGTATGTTTCCAATATCATGAAACCAAAAGTATATGAACTACAAACTTGCTGAAACCACAAGTATACTACTTCTTGTCCTGTCTTCACTACTATAAACTTATATTTTCCAAAAAAATGTGTTGCAGTTACTAAGACCATACGAAAGAAACAACTCATACAAGACCTCAAGAAGTACAAAAAAAAATGACATAGGCATTCTTTATACTGTAATCCACCACCACAACCTCCCAATTCAATCCCTCCAAATGCTCGGTAGAGTACTTAGTTCGACGCCACTATGGCACTTTTACTCCCTTCTTCTCGACAACATTACTACTAACATCTTTTGACCTATATTCTAGAGCACTCATCTCTTTAATCTTCAAGTCCCTTTGTAATGCCTGGAGTAACTGGTTTGAGATGGACCTTGCTCGCACACTATCAGGATGATCCCCGGGAAGAACAAAATATTCTTTTTTATTTCTAAACAGAAACTTTCCAACACTTTTGTCTCTGCTAGCTGGAACTATTACAAAGTGTTTTCTTTTACGAATAAGGTATAGTTTCCCAGCTTCCAAATAGAAAAATTGTAACAAAACCCTAAACCGACCATATAAAGAATTTTATGCTCTTTTACGTGTTTAAAAAACCGAGCAGATTTTGAGTAATCTTTAGGTTCAAGGCTGTGATAATGCCTTGCAGCACCAAGTGATAACAGAAGGCACGGTGTTCGTTTAAGTGTACTCCTAATTCCTATAGCAGCTGAGGGAGATGGAACCAGATAATTTTTTTTTGAAGGTTGTAGAGTATTTAGGAGTTTGATAGTTTCGGAGCTTCTTCGAATCGAAGAGCCTAACAATTGAATTTTTATAAGAAGCAAGTTTTGATTTTCCAAAAATTTTTTGGCTACACCACTTATTGCCAAGGTTAAAACCATGTATATTATAGCAATGACCATGTCCCGAGTATAAATCTAGAATTATTTATTCGAGAATCCGAGGATCGAGACGGGGATCGCCATGAGAACAATGAATTTGGAGATGGAGTGAAAGAGTAGCATGGAATAACTGAATGTTTAGCCTCTGAAGTAATGGAGTGAACTGCAGGCTGGTTATTTTCAGGGGCAATAAGCTTGGAAAAGAGGTCATGAATTGATAATTTGGTGTCCAGCAACATTGTGTTTGGATAAAATTTCATTCTCTCCAAAATTGTGTTGGTTAGAAGGCTAGAAAATATAAAAAATATATGTTTCTTGCAGAAGAAGGTGGCTATATTTCGGTTGCTTTTAGTTTCAAAAAAAGGTGTTTTATTAGACTTAAAATATATGTATCTTGGAGGAGAAAGAAATTTTGATTAAATTTTTTTAGTGATTATTGTACTTCTATTATAAAAAATTTGTAACTAGAAAAATAAATATATTCAAGTAATTATACTAACTAGTTACTAGTTACTAGTTTAAATATTTTTAAAAATCATAATAGTTTTAGTGCCATGTCAAAATTTCTATTTTTTACCCGGAAAAACGCAAAGCTTACTATTGAGTACGATATTTGTGTTATGATTATAATAAAAGGATTATAATTAATTATATGATTTTCAAAAAAAATATCATTTCACTAAAAAAATACTATTGAGTCATACAGGAAATAGGATTACTGAGTTAAAATTAATATAAAAATTGCAATAAAAAATGGGTAAACAATACATTGCAATATTTTAAGTCATATAGAAGTAAAAGAAGAATATAAATTATATATTTAGAGTTATAAAGAAATTAAAAAGGGGTGAAAACAAAGTGATGAAACAAAAAATCAATAATATATTGAATTAGTAATACATAAGGAGGGAATTAGAGTATCTCCAAGAAGCTTTTAAGAGCATCTCCAAGAGTCTCCTAAGAGCATCTCCAAGAGTCTCCTAAGAGCATCTCAAGACTCCAACCATGACCATGTGTACTTGTTAGCAAAAAATAGAATATTCCAACCATGATACTTGTTAGCAAAAATTTAGATATCATGTGTCTCATCTCTATATCTGTTGATCCTGTAGCAATTAGCTAAAACACTTCTCAGCTTTCTGTCAACTTCTTTGCACATCAATACAAACATATAATTCATAGTAAAGTTCTATGGAGTCCACCTTTTAATTGGAGTCCTCGGAGTCCATATATGTTGTGCAAGTAAAAATATAGCTTAAAATATTGCAAAACATATTATTTTTCGACAAACATCACTATTCTATCAAAAATCTTGTAGATGCATACATTTTACAAGCAGAACATTGCAAAAATATATATTCTACAAAACATGTTTTAGTTTGCAGAACATAAATGTTCATGTTGCAGAACATATTGCAGAACATACATATTGTACCGTAAATATATGAGGATTTGCATGATTTTGTTGAAGTTATGCTATTTGTGTAACATGTTTTGCAAAATAACACGTTTTACAATATATTTTATTTGCAGAACGTAGATGGACTCCGAGGACTCCGATAAAAAGGTGGACTCCATAGAACTCACCCCTCATATTATATTTATATTATATATATGTGTGTGTTAAATTTTTTATTTCATATTTAATATTTTAACTTTATATTATATTAAGTGTTAAAATATGATTTTTTTATTAACCAATTTTATTAATTATTTCAAGAAACATTACATATTTATAAAAATATTAATAAATCTAATCTAATCTAATAAAATATAATATAAATATAAATTTTATTATACATATAAGTATATAATTTTTAACACATATAAGTGTCTTATTATAATTATATAAATATATATTCAATATTTTTTCATTAAATAAATATTTTATTTTTACTTGTATTTAATTAAATATTTAAATTTATTATAACATGTGAAATTTCCATATATATGAATAATTGAAAATACATATAACATACTATTGTTGAATTTAACTAATTATATAGCTAATACCAGTAGAGCAAATGACCTTAGAGCATCTTCAAGGGAGACACCTGACGTAAAATTTTAGATGCCAGAGAAAAAGGAACGCTACATTTGTTGAATATTTGAGCCACGTCATCTTCCCGCTTGAACATCTGGCTTCATCAAATATATATAATTAAGGTTTGGGATTTTAGAATTGAGTGAAATTTTATAAAAAATTACATATATATATAATAATTACATTTAATATATATATATATACTAATTTAATTTTAAATTTTAACTTTATATAATATTAATTGTAAAAATTAAATATCAAAAAGCTGTAAAAAAATCATGTTAACCAATTTTATTAATTACTTATATAATTTTTTATTGTACATTTTGATATAAAAAACTATTAAAAAATTACTTGGATAAAAAAATTAGTTAAATATTTTATAATATATAAAAGTAATGTTTGTTAACTAATTTTTTCATGATTTAAATATTATAATAACATCAGTAAATATTTTTATTTTATACATATATATATATATTATTTTCACTTATATTAAGTTAAAAACATTATTTTTTATTAATAATTTCTTATCAACCCTTTTTGATAAAACATAACTCTTAAAATTTAAAAATAACAATAAAAACTGTTTTTTGAATATAGCTAATATCACTGAAGCAGAATTCCTTACAGTTCATCAATTTTTACGTAATATCTATTTTATACTAATATAGCTAATGAATATAACTACTCCCGTTGGAGATACTCTTACAGGTTCAATAAAATTTTAGATAATAATGATTTAGCTAACCATTTTAGTTATTATAGTTGGAGATGCTCTAACTTATTCTTCAATATAATATTTAAAAAAAAAATGGCTCTTAACAAGTTATTACATAGGTCAATATGTAAAACTCCAATAATACTCTTTATAGTAGCTCTTTATTAGTAGTTTATTAATAAATCAATTTCACTATGACCAAAGGTTGTGTAATAATTGGAAGACAATCAAATTATTTTATTAATAAAATATAAGGTAAGAGCTACTGGTTGCTTTAAAAAGAGAAGTGAGAAGAGGTTGTTAGAGTTTTAAAGAGCCTCTAAAGTCTCTTGGAGCTTTATTTTTAGCCATACTCTTTATTTTTAGATTTAAGAGTATGTTTGAAGAGCCTATTTGAGATGCTCTTAAGAACACAAAAGTTAAAGTTAAAAGGTTGAAATAAAAATAAAGCCAAACATTATAGAATCATAAAAATATATAGAATTATAAGGAAATAAAAATAAAACTAAACTTAATAGAATCATAAAACATGTGAAATTATAAAATAACAAAAATAAAACCAAAAATATAAGATATACATCCAGGAATAATAAAGGGTGTAACCAAGAGTTTAAGTAGAATTAAAAGACATATGAAAAAATTTATAAGATATACATGAAATTAATCTAAAAATTGGTGAAACCAAAATTAATACTTGTGTACTATGGTTTGACTTATTAATAAATAAAAGTTATTAATGCCAATCTTTCTAAACAAAATATAAATATTGGAGCCAAATTTGAATCCAATAAAAAATTGCTACTAATTTTTTTTCACCAAAATTTATGATGTAATGTATTGTGTGTTTGAAGCTTAAACCAAATCTTTAGTTTCGTAGAACTTAAATAATTTACCAAATTTTCACCCTTCACTTTGAACTTCTAATATGTGCTAGTCATTCAAACAGCAGAAAAAAAGATGTGATATTGAGCAATGTTGAAGCTCTGATAGAGGAAAGGTTTATTCAAAAATTTATGTGCTTATTATGTGCTAAAGGATTTCAACAATAACATTTTTATGGCCTTAAAATCCTATAACATTAAAAGAATTACATTTCATTGTAACTTCTCTCTTACACCCAACACCTGTTGGTTTACAGAATGTCCAGAGTTCGAAGACAAGGTAGGTGTGTCTAGCAAAAATAATCACTAAACATCAACACCTCTCAGCTCTACCTTCCTAAGCCCTGGCAAAAAAATTGAAAATAAAAAATGTAGTACTTAATGATAGTGGAAAACCCCAAGCAAGTTGATAGCCAAGTCTAAAAATTGTAACTAAATTTTTTTGTCAGGATTCTTGATTTATACAAGTTGGGAGAGCTCGGCCAAAAGGGCCTTAGTTTAGCTCGATTGGTTGATAAACCTTACATACCTTAATTCATACCTCGTTGTCTCTCAGTGGCTTTCGAAAATCTAGTCATTGCTTCTTCCATCACTTCTGGCTTTGACAGTGCCTCGGATCTCTTTCTACCAGATGGATGAGAGAGCATAGCGCTATATTTTGAATCAAAAGAATCGTCATGGCCAAGCATCTCGTACATCTTAGGTGCCACACGAGGATCATAGCCAGCTGATGCCATCAGAAGTAGCCCGATATAATCTGCTTCCATCTCACTTCTGATAACATATCAAAACATTAAATTAAACAACGTACTTTCAGAGTGTACCAGGATCAATAATTAAGTCATTAATTTACATGTAAATGTAAGTCCAAACAATGTACCTCCGACAGCCAGGATTGAGGACAAATTTTCCCAGCTTTTGCACCTCCACAGACGAGCCAAGCGGAATGATCAACATTCCAAATAGAAACAACAGCAGCATTGTAAAGTCTTCAGCAGAATGCCTTGCAACAACATGCCCAACCTAATCCAACAACAACATAGAAAAGTGGTCAGTTTCGCTTCAGCCCTTTGTATTCTGTTTGATGTTTTTGCTACCCTTGTAAACTTCTATTTTTCAGAACATAGGTTGCACTAGACAATATTGAAGTGAAAAAATTGCGTTTTAGAGAGCTAATTCAAAAAGTAGGAGCACGGAGACAATGAACGGGAGTCGAGATACCTCATGGCCAATGACAGCAGCTATCTCTGCATCCGACTTGAGACGTTGAAGCAAACCTTTGTACACCACAATTCTTCCTCCCGATTGGCAATAGGCTCTACAAGAATAGTTATCCGACACAACAACCTCCCAGTTGAGTCCCTCCAAATGCCTGGTGGAGAATTTAGTTAGCTGCCACCATGGCTGTTTTACTTCCTTTTTCTCATCAAAATTACCTTTATTATTCACTGGACCTAATTCCAAATAATTCATCCGTTTAATCTTCAAGTCGCGTTGTAATGCCTGAAGTATCTTATTTGAGATTGACCTTACTCGGACACTATAAGGATGATCCAAAGGAAGAATATTATTTTCGTCCTGTTTTTCACAATAATCTCCAGAACTTTTTCCTTTCCTAGCTGGAATTATTATGAAGTGTTTGCGTTTCGAGTAAGGTATAGTTTCCCAACGGCTAAGTAGGATACTAGTAACACCTAAGCCAACCGTATAACTAATTCTACGATGATACACATGTTTGAAGCAACGAGTCCGTTTCAGGGAAGTACAAATTTCCGAAGCAGCAGCTGATGCTGATGCAATGACATAATGATCAAGGTTACACAGTATATTAGGAGTTGCGCAATACAAGAACTTAAGGATTGAACTCTTATAATGATTCTTTATCGACGAAAGAATATATCTTCCACATAGCAATTTTTTTGTAAACCCCTCATTGCCAACCTGATCATGGTTAAAATCAGCCGAGTGCGACGAAGAATGCCAGGGGGAAAACGAATGTTTAGAGTCTGAAATTTTAGATGGGGAGGAAGAGTACCAGGGAAAACTTGAATGTTTAGTTTCTGAACCAAACAGCTCATTCATTGATAGTGTGGTGTTCAGCAACATTGTGTTCTCTGTATAAAATCTTAGGCTAATGTAATGCGCTGGATAATATAGAGGACAAATTTACTTCGTTAGGACTTGGGATATATAAAGATGTAATGTAACTCGGATAAAAAGATATTGAAATCCGATTCTCTTTGAAATTGGAATAATGAATTTATCCAAAGATTTGTCCATAAGAGTTTTAAATAATTTTTTCTTTTCATATCAACTAGTCTTTGATTGTTCTCAGATATAAAAGTACAATTAAACCTCGATAAAATAATAATCTTACTAAATTAATATTTTCTCCGATTTCATTATCTTTAACATTGGTACCTCTGTTGTACAAATTGGCCGATTTTTCAAAAATCGCCGATAAATCGCTCAAAAATATTTGTCTGATTTGACCGATTTTCGATAAATCATCCGATTTTTTAAAAATCGCCTGATAAATTATAAATCAGTACTCAACCGAATAGTTCTAAACTCCGAAATCTGTAATACTGATGGTACGTTTCCTGAGAGGGTTTATACCCATGAAAACTACAAATCCCAAATGAAATTATTTTTCTATAAGCTTATTGCACCCACAATTTATGAGCTACCAGCTCCAAACACAATTCTAAAAGCTAAACATCCATTCTTTTCCTGGTATTCCTCGTCTTCATTCACAAAATCTCGAATATGCAGCTCTAAACATATACCACAACATGGTCTGTACAATGTCTCATCAAATTCAGGTGTTTACACGCCGATATCAATCGAGATAAGCGTAAACTGACCCGAACACCTTATTAACAAAAAAAAACATTCATTATTTTCTTCCGAATCATGAAAAGCCTAAATAAAAATAGATAAATTCATCATTCCAATTCCAAACAGGATCGGACTTCGGTATCTTCTTCTCGGAGTTACAACAAAACATGAGCTATAAAATTGATATCGCTTGATAAATTAGGAAAAGAAAAATTGAATGCATGTCCAATAAATAGACAAGCATGGAGTATGGAAACGGAACCAACATGTTTTCTCTATAAATCGTTTATAATCTTAATAACAAAGCTGCAGCTTTATAGGCCTTAACATCCTCAGACTTGCAACAATTGAATCTCACCCGCAGCTTCTTAAGATCCGGCTAAAGAATGATGTAAAGCTATCTGTAAAGATATTCCTCGTGGTATCTTCCCTCTGATTCCTCCTACAAAAACAAAAAATAAAATAAAATAAAATAAAAAACACCCATGATCTTATAGGAACGGTCTCTGACAAGTGTTTGCTGCAGCAAACTTACACATGATTATCAAGCACCGGTTTAACTTGGGAGGCGGTAAGATATAATAGTGTTTTAAATGTGAATACAGGGGCTCAGTTACTTTACCGCGCTAGGGTTACGAATTTTAGTGTATTTTGCCTTACCTCATTATAGAAACAAATGTTTGTTCTGGACCATCAGCCAATCTTCCAATAGTAAAACTATTAATTTCTAAGCTAGTTGATCAAGATTCTGGCTAAAACTTCGTCTGATAATGCAAGTTGGTCAATTTGACCAATTAAAAATCAAATATTATAATTAAAAATAAATGGAGGGATTAATAAATTTCTAATCCAAATACTAGCATATAGGATATTGGTTTCAATTTCTATTAAGTGTACTCATTAATCATGAACTAAAGACTTATTTAAAAAGTTTAAATTTTAAAAAGAACGGGGGATTTTCTCGATTGTTCATCATCTATTTTTCCTTACCTTACAAAAAACCTAATAACTTCCTCAATGAAAAATGACTACCTTAGAACTTCTTCTTTTTTATCGTAGATAACCCGCAACCGCTACTCTTTATGTGCGCACTGGGTAAATCCTACGGATTTACGCAATAGCCTGCAAACCACGTGAATCAAGGTAAACCGTATTTAAGTGGCAGACTTTGACTCATGAGGCATAATCATAAATTCCCCTCCCGTAGGAGACTACATTAGAACTTACAAGGATGGTTTCAAGGATTTATATTGTCCAAAAGACATATTTTAAAAAAGAAAAAAGAAAAGAAAAGAAAGTTTTGAATAATATATTTCCACAACTTATTTCAGATTATATTTGAAGAGGAAAAAAGCTAAATATTATATAAGTAATTTCTTTATATTTATCTCCAAAATCTTTTTTTTCTTCTCAAAGATTGGGAGAGATTTTCTAATTTTATTTTCCAAAAGTACCCAAGAATATATAAAGCCCGCATATGCTGCTAATAAAGAGGATGAGTCCTGGTCACATAAAAAACAAAAAAAAAACTCAATTTTGATTTTCTGACTAGTGTGACCTACACTCATATTTTCATCTTACATGATTTATGATATTTTTCATTTATTATAACTTTTTTAAAGAGTTGAAAATAGAATCAAGCCAAACTGATACGGCTAATAAAATTGAACCGAAATCGAAAAACAGGACCGAACTAGATAATTTCGATCATAAGGGCGCCTAGGTTCGAAGGTGAATAAGAACCCCAGCAAAGTAAATTGTTACTAGTCATTTCCAGAATTTGATTATAATTTCCAGAATGGTAACCCGGAATTAACTGGTGCCCCGAATACATCTCCATGAAGAAAGTACAACCTCCCTCTCTTCTCAACTACCAGGTCCAGGGCTAACTAGTATAAAAAGAAACAAGTCATTTGAACCACATTTTAGCTTTTCACTAGTTTGGACCATTAAATCACAAAATGAAATAAACTGAACCATGCATAACTTCAGATATCATCAATTAGATCCAATTTCTGAGCCTTCACTTCCCTGACTTCCAGAAACATCAAATCCTCCCTCAACACATTCCTCCTCTTCCCTCCTGCCAAAATAAAGAAAATCTAGTGATAAATTAAAATAGATATTCTCAAGCAAGTTCATGGCTGAAAATTGGTAAACTAATGCATCTGCTACATAGGACACGTTTCTCGGAGGTTCTGAAAAGGAACTCAAAAATATCTTCTTGTCAAAAATCTTGTTTATAAGTCACAGAGCTGGGTTAAAAGGTCCATCATTCATCTAGATATTAGATAGATAAAACCCTAAGTGTACCTTGTTGCTTCAATGGCTTTTGAATATATCTTCATTGCTTCTTCCATCACTTTTGGCTTGGACAGTGCCGCGACTCTCTTTTTTCCAGGTGGATGAGTTGAGAATAAGTCATGGAAAAATTTAAATTTTGAATCTGAAGATTTGTCGTCATCAGCAAGCATTTGATACACCTTGGGTGCCTCACGAGGATCATAGGCAGCTGATGCCATCAGAAGTAGCCCAATGTAATCTGCTTCCTTCTCGTTGCTATAACAGATCAATTAATTACTCAGGTTAATTTAGCAAAAAAAAAATTAATTAATTACTCAGGTTTCCTTAATTTCAGTTAGCTAAATATACAATGCACAGCCATGATAATTGTCAATGCAGACTCTATATTGATACAAACACTGTTATCATCTCCGCTAAAACTTGAAACACTCGACCTCTTAATACCAAAAAAGGAGGATTGTGCAGTGTACTAATGTTTGCATAAATTTAGTAAATCCACAAAAATTTAGGATGTCGATATCAAAAATGTACCTTCGTGAGCAAGGATTGAGGACAAGTTCTGCCAGCTTTTCCATACCTTGAGGATTAGGGGGGATGCCACTCCCAGCCGAGCCAAGCAAAATGATCATCATTAGAATTGTAAACCACAGCCATTTAGTAAATGCTTCAGCATGATGCCTAGCAACAACGTGCGCAACCTGATCCAACAAAAAAACGCCAGTGTGACCTCCAATCATGAACACTTTTCAGGGAAATTTGTGGTTTAAGTATGTTTCCAATATCATGAAACCAAAAGTATATGAACTACAACTTGCTGAAACCACCAAAGTATACTACTTCTTGTCCTGTCTTCACTACTATAAACTTATATTTTCCAAAAAATGTGTTGCAGTTACTAAGACCATACGAAAGAAACAACTCATACAAGACCTCAAGAAGTACAAAAAAATGACATAGGCATTCTTTATACTGTAATCCACCACCACAACCTCCCAATTCAATCCCTCCAAATGCTCGGTAGAGTACTTAGTTCGACGCCACTATGGCACTTTTACTCCCTTCTTCTCGACAACATTACTACTAACATCTTTTGACCTATATTCTAGAGCACTCATCTCTTTAATCTTCAAGTCCCTTTGTAATGCCTGGAGTAACTGGTTTGAGATGGACCTTGCTCGCACACTATCAGGATGATCCCCGGGAAGAACAAAATATTCTTTTTTATTTCTAAACAGAAACTTTCCAACACTTTTGTCTCTGCTAGCTGGAACTATTACAAAGTGTTTTCTTTTCGAATAAGGTATAGTTTCCCAGCTTCCAAATAGAAAAATTGTAACAAAACCTAAACCGACCATATAAAGAATTTTATGCTCTTTTACGTGTTTAAAAAACCGAGCAGATTTTGAGTAATCTTTAGGTTCAAGGCTGTGATAATGCCTTGCAGCACCAAGTGATAACAGAAGGCACGGTGTTCGTTTAAGTGTACTCCTAATTCCTATAGCAGCTGAGGGAGATGGAACCAGATAATTTTTTTTTTGAAGGTTGTAGAGTATTTTAGGAGTTTGATAGTTTCGGAGCTTCTTCGAATCGAAGAGCCTAACAATTGAATTTTATAAGAAGCAAGTTTTGATTTTCCAAAAATTTTTTGGCTACACCACTTATTGCCAAGGTTAAAACCATGTATATTATAGCAATGACCATGTCCGAGTATAAATCTAGAATTATTTATTCGAGAATCCGAGGATCGAGACGGGGATCGCCATGAGAACAATGAATTTGGAGATGGAGTGAAAGAGTAGCATGGAATAACTGAATGTTTAGCCTCTGAAGTAATGGAGTGAACTGCAGGCTGGTTATTTTCAGGGGCAATAAGCTTGGAAAAGAGGTCATGAATTGATAATTTGGTGTCCAGCAACATTGTGTTTGGATAAAATTTCATTCTCTCCAAAATTGTGTTTGGTTAGAAGGCTAGAAAATATAAAAAATATATGTTTCTTGCAGAAGAAGGTGGCTATATTTCGGTTGCTTTTAGTTTCAAAAAAAGGTGTTTTATTAGACTTAAAATATATGTATCTTGGAGGAGAAGAAATTTTGATTAAATTTTTTTAGTGATTATTGTACTTCTATTTATAAAAAATTGTAACTAGAAAAATAAAATATATTCAAGTAATTATACTAACTAGTTACTAGTTACTAGTTTAAATATTTTTTAAAAATCATAATAGTTTTAGTGCCATGTCAAAAATTTCTATTTTTTACCCGGAAAACGCAAAGCTTACTATTGAGTACGATATTTGTGTTATGATTATAATAAAAGGATTATAATTATTATATGATTTTCAAAAAAAATATCATTTCACTAAAAAAATACTATTGAGTCATACAGGAAATAGGATTACTGAGTTAAAATTAATATAAAAATTGCAATAAAAAATGGGGTAAACATACATGCAATATTTTAAGTCATATAGAAGTAAAAGAAGAATATAAATTATATATTTAGAGTTATAAAGAAATTAAAAAGGGGTGAAAACAAAGTTGATGAAACAAAAAATCAATAATATATTGAATTAGTAATACATAAGGAGGGAATTAGAGTATCTCCAAGAGCTTTTAAGAGCATCTCCAAGAGTCTCCTAAGAGCATCTCAAGACTCCAACCATGACCATGTGTACTTGTTAGCAAAAAATAGAATATTCCAACCATGATACTTGTTAGCAAAAAATTTAGATATCATGTGTCTCATCTTCTATATCTGTTGATCCTGTAGCAATTAGCTAAAACACTTTCTCAGCTTTCTGTCAACTTCTTTGCACATCAATACAAACATATAATTCATAGTAAAGTTCTATGGAGTCCACCTTTAATTGGAGTCCTCGGAGTCCATATATGTTGTGCAAGTAAAATATAGCTTAAAATATTGCAAAACATATTATTTTTCGACAAACATCACTATTCTATCAAAAATCTTGTAGATTGCATACATTTTACAAGCAGAACATTGCAAAAATATATATTCTACAAAACATGTTTAGTTTGCAGAACATAAATGTTCATGTTGCAGAACATATTGCAGAACATACATATTGTACCGTAAATATATGAGATTTGCATGATTTTGTTGAAGTTATGCTATTTGTGTAACATGTTTTGCAAAATAACACGTTTTACAATATATTTTATTTGCAGAACGTAGATGGACTCCGAGGACTCCGATAAAAAGGTGGACTCCATAGAACTCACCCCTCATATTATATTTATATTATATATATGTGTGGTGTTAAATTTTTTATTTCATATTTAATATTTTAACTTTATATTATATTAAGTGTTAAAATATGATTTTTTTATTAACCAATTTTATTAATTATTTCAAGAAACATTACATATTTATAAAAATATTAATAAATCTAATCTAATCTAATAAAATATAATATAAATATAAAATTTTATTATACATATAAGTATATAATTTTAACACATATAAGTGTCTTATTATAATTATATAAATATATATTCAATATTTTTTCATTAAATAAATATTTTATTTTTACTTGTATTTAATTAAATATTTAAATTTATTATAACATGTGAAATTTCCATATATATGAAATAATTTGAAAATACATATAACATACTATTGTTGAATTTAACTAATTATATAGCTATACCAGTAGAGCAAATGACCTTAGAGCATCTTCAAGGGAGACACCTGACGTAAAATTTTAGATGCCAGAGAAAAAGGAACGCTACATTTGTTGAATATTTGAGCCACGTCATCTTCCCGCTTGAACATCTGGCTTCATCAAATATATATAATTAAGGTTTGGGATTTTAGAATTGAGTGAAATTTTATAAAAAATTACATATATATATAATAATTACATTTAATATATATATATATACTAATTTAATTTTAAATTTTAACTTTATATAATATTAATTGTAAAATTAAATATCAAAAAGCTGTAAAAAAATCATGTTAACCAATTTTATTAATTACTTATATAATTTTTTATTGTACATTTTGATATAAAAAACTATTAAAAATTACTTGGATAAAAAAATTAGTTAAATATTTTATAATATATAAAAGTAATGTTTGTTAACTAATTTTTTCATGATTTAAATATTATAATAACATCAGTAAATATTTTTATTTTATACATATATATATATATTATTTTCACTTATATTAAGTTAAAAACATTATTTTTTATTAATAATTTCTTATCAACCCTTTTTGATAAAACATAACTCTTAAAATTTAAAAATAACAATAAAAACTGTTTTTTGAATATAGCTAATATCACTGAAGCAGAATTCCTTACAGTTCATCAATTTTTACGTAATATCTATTTTATACTAATATAGCTAATGAATATAACTACTCCCGTTGGAGATACTCTTACAGGTTCAATAAAATTTTAGATAATAATGATTTAGCTAACCATTTTAGTTATTATAGTTGGAGATGCTCTAACTTATTCTTCAATATAATATTTAAAAAAAAATGGCTCTTAACAAGTTATTACATAGGTCAATATGTAAAACTCCAATAATACTCTTTATAGTAGCTCTTTATTAGTAGTTTATTAATAAATCAATTTCACTATGACCAAAGGTTGTGTAATAATTGGAAGACAATCAAATTATTTTATTAATAAAATATAAGGTAAGAGCTACTGGTTGCTTTAAAAAGAGAAGTGAGAAGAGGTTGTTAGAGTTTTAAAGAGCCTCTAAAGTCTCTTGGAGCTTTATTTTTAGCCATACTCTTTATTTTTAGATTTAAGAGTATGTTTGAAGAGCCTATTTGAGATGCTCTTAAGAACACAAAAGTTAAAGTTAAAAGGTTGAAATAAAAATAAAGCCAAACATTATAGAATCATAAAAATATATAGAATTATAAGGAAATAAAAATAAAACTAAACTTAATAGAATCATAAAACATGTGAAATTATAAAATAACAAAAATAAAACCAAAAATATAAGATATACATCCACGAATAATAAAGGGTGTAACCAAGAGTTTAAGTAGAATTAAAAGACATATGAAAAAATTTATAAGATATACATGAAATTAATCTAAAAATTGGTGAAACCAAAATTAATACTTGTGTACTATGGTTTGACTTATTAATAAATAAAAGTTATTAATGCCAATCTTTCTAAACAAAATATAAATATTGGAGCCAAATTTGAATCCAATAAAAAATTGCTACTAATTTTTTTCACCAAAATTTATGATGTAATGTATTGTGTGTTTGAAGCTTAAACCAAATCTTTAGTTTCGTAGAACTTAAATAATTTACCAAATTTGCACCCTTCACTTTGAACTTCTAATATGTGCTAGTCATTCAAACAGCAGAAAAAAAAGATGTGATATTGAGCAATGTTGAAGCTCTGATAGAGGAAAGGTTTATTCAAAAATTTATGTGCTTATTATGTGCTAAAGGATTTCAACAATAACATTTTTATGGCCTTAAAATCCTATAACATTAAAAGAATTACATTTCATTGTAACTTCTCTCTTACACCCAACACCTGTTGGTTTACAGAATGTCCAGAGTTCGAAGACAAGGTAGGTGTGTCTAGCAAAAATAATCACTAAACATCAACACCTCTCAGCTCTACCTTCCTAAGCCCTGGCAAAAAAATTGAAAATAAAAAATGTAGTACTTAATGATAGTGGAAAACCCCAAGCAAGTTGATAGCCAAGTCTAAAAATTGTAACTAAATTTTTTTGTCAGGATTCTTGATTTATACAAGTTGGGAGAGCTCGGCCAAAAGGGCCTTAGTTTAGCTCGATTGGTTGATAAACCTTACATACCTTAATTCATACCTCGTTGTCTCTCAGTGGCTTTCGAAAATCTAGTCATTGCTTCTTCCATCACTTCTGGCTTTGACAGTGCCTCGGATCTCTTTCTACCAGATGGATGAGAGAGCATAGCGCTATATTTTGAATCAAAAGAATCGTCATGGCCAAGCATCTCGTACATCTTAGGTGCCACACGAGGATCATAGCCAGCTGATGCCATCAGAAGTAGCCCGATATAATCTGCTTCCATCTCACTTCTGATAACATATCAAAACATTAAAATTAAACAACGTACTTTCAGAGTGTACCAGGATCAATAATTAAGTCATTAATTTACATGTAAATGTAAGTCCAAACAATGTACCTCCGACAGCCAGGATTGAGGACAAATTTTCCCAGCTTTTGCACCTCCACAGACGAGCCAAGCGGAATGATCAACATTCCAAATAGAAACAACAGCAGCATTGTAAAGTCTTCAGCAGAATGCCTTGCAACAACATGCCCAACCTAATCCAACAACAACATAGAAAAGTGGTCAGTTTCGCTTCAGCCCTTTGTATTCTGTTTGATGTTTTTGCTACCCTTGTAAACTTCTATTTTTCAGAACATAGGTTGCACTAGACAATATTGAAGTGAAAAAATGCGTTTTAGAGAGCTAATTCAAAAAGTAGGAGCACGGAGACAATGAACGGGAGTCGAGATACCTCATGGCCAATGACAGCAGCTATCTCTGCATCCGACTTGAGACGTTGAAGCAAACCTTTGTACACCACAATTCTTCCTCCCGATTGGCAATAGGCTCTACAAGAATAGTTATCCGACACAACAACCTCCCAGTTGAGTCCCTCCAAATGCCTGGTGGAGAATTTAGTTAGCTGCCACCATGGCTGTTTTACTTCCTTTTTCTCATCAAAATTACCTTTATTATTCACTGGACCTAATTCCAAATAATTCATCCGTTTAATCTTCAAGTCGCGTTGTAATGCCTGAAGTATCTTATTTGAGATTGACCTTACTCGGACACTATAAGGATGATCCAAAGGAAGAATATTATTTTCGTCCTGTTTTTCACAATAATCTCCAGAACTTTTTCCTTTCCTAGCTGGAATTATTATGAAGTGTTTGCGTTTCGAGTAAGGTATAGTTTCCCAACGGCTAAGTAGGATACTAGTAACACCTAAGCCAACCGTATAACTAATTCTACGATGATACACATGTTTGAAGCAACGAGTCCGTTTCAGGGAAGTACAAATTTCCGAAGCAGCAGCTGATGCTGATGCAATGACATAATGATCAAGGTTACACAGTATATTAGGAGTTGCGCAATACAAGAACTTAAGGATTGAACTCTTATAATGATTCTTTATCGACGAAAGAATATATCTTCCACATAGCAATTTTTTTGTAAACCCCTCATTGCCAACCTGATCATGGTTAAAATCAGCCGAGTGCGACGAAGAATGCCAGGGGGAAAACGAATGTTTAGAGTCTGAAATTTTAGATGGGGAGGAAGAGTACCAGGGAAAACTTGAATGTTTAGTTTCTGAACCAAACAGCTCATTCATTGATAGTGTGGTGTTCAGCAACATTGTGTTCTCTGTATAAAATCTTAGGCTAATGTAATGCGCTGGATAATATAGAGGACAAATTTACTTCGTTAGGACTTGGGATATATAAAGATGTAATGTAACTCGGATAAAAAGATATTGAAATCCGATTCTCTTTGAAATTGGAATAATGAATTTATCCAAAGATTTGTCCATAAGAGTTTTAAATAATTTTTTCTTTTCATATCAACTAGTCTTTGATTGTTCTCAGATATAAAAGTACAATTAAACCTCGATAAAATAATAATCTTACTAAATTAATATTTTCTCCGATTTCATTATCTTTAACATTGGTACCTCTGTTGTACAAATTGGCCGATTTTTCAAAAATCGCCGATAAATCGCTCAAAAATATTTGTCTGATTTGACCGATTTTCGATAAATCATCCGATTTTTTAAAAATCGCCTGATAAATTATAAATCAGTACTCAACCGAATAGTTCTAAACTCCGAAATCTGTAATACTGATGGTACGTTTCCTGAGAGGGTTTATACCCATGAAAACTACAAATCCCAAATGAAATTATTTTTCTATAAGCTTATTGCACCCACAATTTATGAGCTACCAGCTCCAAACACAATTCTAAAAGCTAAACATCCATTCTTTTCCTGGTATTCCTCGTCTTCATTCACAAAATCTCGAATATGCAGCTCTAAACATATACCACAACATGGTCTGTACAATGTCTCATCAATAGGTGATTTTAAGAAGCAAGCTTCTGAACATGATCATGATCATGATCAAGTTGGTAAAAAGAGGTGGACACCAGAAGGACTATTCGGAAGACATTCTTTTACATCACAAATTCATCATCATCATCGTCGTTGTTATAATCGGGTACTTACAAAACTTAGTTCTTATTCAATCCTTAGTTTTTATCCAAAGCCCGAAAATTACACAGCTCCAAGTACATTATCGGGGATTAGTGTACTCAAACAGAGTTCTTACCTTTTTTTATCACTCGGAGCTCTAAGGCAGTATCACAACTATAGGAAACCTTCCCGTGCACCCAAAAAGTACAAGAAGCCTGCTCGAATTAGGCGTTACGTTGCACCTAAAGAGTACTCAAAGCTTGCTCCAATTGTGAAATATGTGAAACACGCGACAGGTTTCATCAAGCATGTATATAACTATAGAGTCCTTTATTTGGCTAGTCTAGGTATCATTCCTACGATCATATTTGGCCGTTTGGAGACCGTACCCTATACGAAACGAAAACACATTCTGGTAGTTCCACCTAGCAAAGACAAATCAATAGGAGATCTTTTATTTGACCAGAATGAATTAACTGTTCTTCCTCAGAACCATCCTGATAGTGTCCGAGTAAGGTGTATCTCAAACCAGTTACTCCAGGCATTACATGCTGAGTTGAAGCTTAAAGGGACTAATGATTTGGATTTTAGCGTTAGAATGGTCGATGAGAAGGAAGAAGAAAAAGTGCCATGGTGGAAAGAAGTACAAGTACCATGGCGAAAGCTAGATAAATTATCCCCTCGACATTTGGACGGACTTAAGTGGCAGGTTGTAGTGGTGAATAGTTCTACACTGAATGCCTATTGCCTACCGGGAAAAATTGTCGTTTACGCAGGTCTGCTTAAACATCTTAAGTCGGATGCACAGGTTGCTACTGTCATTGGCCATGAGGTATTCACTGTCGTCGTTAGTTCATATATTTTCTCACCATAAATTGTTCTGATTATCAAATTCTATAAGACTGCGTAAATGATTGGGGAACTGAACCTTTCTTGTGTTGCTGGATTAGGTTGGGCATGTTGTTGCTAGGCATACTGCTGAAGCAATTATGAGAAGAAGTTACAGTCTTAGCTTCTATCATGAAGTAATGAATAAGAAATGTAAAAATATGTATTCATCTGAAAATACGGGCTCTAAAGTTTGTTTATATACAACATGAAGTAAGAAAGAAAAAGCTAACTAACTCTAACTCTAACTAACTATGACAACTAAGCAATTACAGCTGAAAAATCAAAAATAAATATATTTCAATATCCCCCTCAAGCTAGACTTCATGGTGGATCAAATTGAAGGCCTAGCTTGGCACTTAAGAATTTATGATGAGCTGCATCCAGTGGCTTGGTGAGAATGTCGGCCAACTGCATAAAAGTGTTGATGTGAGTGATATTGATGAATTGAGACGCCACATATTCCCTGATGAAATGACAATCAATCTTAAGATGCTTTGTGCGCTCTTGAAAAATCTGGTTCTCTGCAATGTGTTGTGCTGAAGTGTTATCACAGTAAAGATTTATAGGTTTAGGAACTTGAATTTTCAAATCTTGTAAAAGCCCTTCAAGCCAAATGATTTCAGAAGTGGCATAGCTCATACTTCTGTACTCAGCTTCTGCACTGCTTTTAGAAACAATTTTCTGTTTCTTTGTTTTCCAAGAAATAAGGGATGATCCTAAGAAAATTGCATATCCTGACAGAGATTTTGCTGAAAAAAAACAAGTGCCCCAATCTGCATCTGAATATGCAGTCAAATGCAAGGGAGAATTTGCCTCGTAAAAAAGTCCAGTATTCAAAGTTCCTTTCAAATATTTCAGAACATGAAGAGCAGCATCATAATGAGGTTGTGCTGGATCTTGAAGAAATTGAGAAAGTTGTTGCACGACATATGATATGTCAGGTCTTGTAAGATTGAGATAAAGCAATTTACCAATGATCCTTCTATAGATTTCTGGATCAGGTAATTTTGGCACATCTTTGGTGCTCAAATTCAAACCTTTGGACAAAGGAAAAGATGATGATGTACAATCTGTCAAATGTGTTTCTGCCAACAAGTCTAAAATGTACTTTCTTTGATTGAGCTGAATACCTTCTTCAGTTCTTAAAACTTCTATGCCAAGGAAATATTTTAGATCACCAAGATCTTTTATAGTAAACTTCTGATGAAGCAAAGCTTTGATATCATTTATCTCCTTAATATCATTTCCTGTTACCAGTAAATCATCAACATATACCACAATTGCGGTAAAAGAATTGGCATTCTGCTTAATAAACAAAGAATAATCTTGAGAAGATTGCACATAATTCTGACTAATAAGATAAGCAGACAATTCTTTATTCCATTCTCTGGAAGCATGTCTTAAACCATATATGGATCTCCTTAATTTGCAAACAAGACCAGGTCCAGCCTTAGAATAACCAGGTGGTGGCATCATGTATATTTCTTCAGTAAGGTATCCATGCAAAAATGCATTATTGATATCTAGTTGTTTCAAATGCCATCCATAAGCAGCAGCCAATGCTATCAAAGTTCTGACAGTACTAAATTTTGCTACAGGACTAAAAGTGTGCTTAAAATCTTTACCCTTGATCTGCTTATCACCCCTTGCTACCAACCTAGCCTTGCATCTTTCCACACTACCATCAGGATTAAATTTTGTTTTAAAAACCCATTTACAACCTATCACATGCTTATGAGGTGGTAGTGTAGTCAACTCCCAAGTATTATTTGCTTCTAAAGCCTTTAATTCTGCTTCCATAGCAGCAATCCAAACTGGATCATCCTTAGCCATGTTATAACAGGATGGTTCTATTGGAGAACTAAGCACATTATTCAAACTGACATAATAGTCATTTATATCAGCACTGTTAACATGTGCAGATTTATGCAAAACAAAAGAATCAAACTTCTTAGGCATAGTAGAAACTCTAGAAGACCTCCTTAAAATAACATCATTTTGAGGAAAAACTTCAGTTTGAGAATGTTCAAATTGAGAAATAGAAGCTGGAGAATCTGTGCTAGAATCAGAAGTACTAGTAGATTGATTCAAAGGAACATGAAATTGTGGAATAGAAATAGATGAAGAGGTATGATTTGGAGAATCAGAAAAAATGATATCATCAATATTAGCAGGATTAACTGGTGGTAAAGAAGATGTAGACACTGAAGAATTGTTATCACTAGTATTTTGTAACTTGAAAGGAAAGATATTTTCCTTAAAAATTACATCTCTGCTAAGAAAGATATCATGAGTGTCTAAATCATATAGCTTATACCCTTTTTGAGCATATGGATATCCAAGAAGAACACATTTCCTAGCTCTCTTATCAAATTTGTCATTGAATTTCTCAGCAGCAAAACACAAGCAACCTATGATTCTCAAATTACTAATATCAGGTGGTTTCTTCATTAAGATTTCATAGGGAATTTTCCATGCTAAAACAAAACTAGGCATCATGTTTATCAAATAAGTAGCAGATAACAAACAATCACCCCAAAATTTAAAAGGTAGATTGGCATGTAACCTGATAGCCCTAGCTGTGTCTAAAAGATGTTTGTGCTTCCTTTCAATTCTACCATTTTGTTGAGGTACACCAGGTAAACTCCTCTGATGTATTATGCCTTTTCAATGGAAAAGAGAAGTACAAAATTCTATATGTAATATTTTACCTGTTTTTTGATTCTTATATATTACATATTTATATTGTTTTTATATAAACAAAATCGTATATACATTATAATTTCTAGATTCATACCTACAGAATGCTAATTTAGCACCAAATGCAAATTTATACATACATAATGAATATTTTATCAGAAAAAATTATGCAATCACAAACTATATAAAAACACAAATTCAGCTAATAATAAAAAATTTAATATGCAATTACTTAGTGCTGTTGATTTAATTTTTTGGTAAATAATCCATCAATCGTGTCGCGACTAAAGTTTTGATGTAAAATATTAGTTATGTCTTTTGAACAATGGATATATAATAATGTTGAGTTTGTTGTTATAAAAAGATTTGAAATAATGAAAGTTACTTATAATTTAGAAATGAAAATTGCTACAATTTTATTTATTATATATTTTAATAAAAAAATTAAAATAAATTTTTATAATCTTGTGCTTCGCACGGGTTATCTACTAGTTATTTTAAAGAGATAAAAATTCGAACTAAGCTGGGCTCATTTTTACCTATTCGTTTAGGGCGAGATAGTATAATGTGAAATTATCCAAGCCCGGGCAGGAGACCAAATCTCTCTTGATATCTATAAAACGGGATTTTTTATTGTGTTCCCTTGGGCATACAATAGTCAGTAACTCCATATAAATGAGTTCTTCTTATTGGTGATTGAATAATAAATGTTAATGACCCCTTCATTCACATCAATTCCACCAATAAAAAGAGCCCATTTTTATTGGAGTTAGTAGAAAAACCGATATAAAAAATCTAACAAATTTCAAACTGGAGCCAGTTTCGAACCCCCATAATTAATATTTTTACCGAATTATAAAACGCCCTAATATTAATAAAAATATAAATTCATCATCGAAGAGGATTAGGACTTTGGTATCTTCTTCTACAAGATACATGTATCTTTACACATTCTAACCAAATAAATTGTCCATTATCATTATCCAGAATCCAGCATTACAGTAAAGCAAGTTTGTATTAAGAGAACATAATGTTGCTGAACTCCACACTATCAATGACTGAGTTGTTTGGTTCAGAGGCTAAACATTCGAGTTTTCCCTGGTACTCTCCGTCGCCATCTAATATTTCAGACGCTAAATTTTCATTTTTTCCTGGCATTCTTCGTCTCCGTCTCGAAATTCATGTTTTCCCTGGTGCTCTTTGTCGAAATTTAAATATTTATTTGAACATGGTCCTTACAATCTAGGTTCTGAAACCAAGCAGGGTTTTAACCATGATCAGGTCGACAATAAGTGGAGTACAAAAGAATTAATTTTTTGAAGGCATATTTTTTTGTCGAAAAATCTTGCTTCTTATAAGAGTTCAATCGTTCAGTTCTTGTATTCGATGAAGCTCGAAAATCTCTGTAATCTTGATCATTATGTCATTCCATCTCCATCAGCTGCTGCTTCAGGAATCAGTACTTCACTGAAACGGAGTTCGTATTTTCTCTTATCACTTGGTGCTTTAAGGCATTATCACAACCACGGAAGACTTATCGTGAAGCCTGCGCAAATTAGGCTTTACAAGAGACCGTTAACGCAATGCATCAAACATTTATATCGTCATAGAAATAGTTATATGCTTGGCTTAGGTGTTATTGTCCTGGTTAGCTGTTGGGAAACTGTACCTTACTCGAAACGCAGACACTTGGTAATAATTCCAGCTAGCAAAGACAAAAGATTCGGTGATTATCTTTCAAAAAACCAGGATGAAGATAAAATTCTTCCTTTGGATCATCCTCATAGTGTCCGAGTAAGGTCAATCTCGAATAAGATACTTCAGGCATTACAAAGCGACTTGAAGATTAAGCAGATGAGTGGTTTTGAATTTGGTTCAATGAATAATAATGTTAATTTTGATGAGAAGGATGTAAAACTGCCATGGTGGCGAAGAACTAAATTCTCCACCAGACATTTAGAGGGACTCAACTGGGAGATCGTTGTGTCGGATAACTATTCTTGTGGAGCCTATTGCCGATCAGGAGGAAGAATTGTGGTGTACAAAGGTTTGCTTCAACTTCTCAAGTCGGATGCAGAGATTGCTGCTGTCATTGGCCATGAGGTAGCTCGTTAATTGTCTCCGTGTTCCTACTTTTTAGTTATCGTTTTCTCACTTGAATAATGTCCAGTGCAGCCCAATTAGAAACTGCAAGTGCAGCCTATATTCTGAAATATAGGAAAATATAAATGATTGAGGGCTAAAGCAAAACTGACCACTTTTCTTTGTTGTTGGATTAGGTTGCGCATGTTGTTGCAAGGCATTCTGCTGAAAGACGTACAACGAAGTTGTTGTTTCTGATTCGAATGTTGATCATTCCGCTTGGCTCATCTGCAGAGGTCAAAAAGCTGGGAAAATTGATCCTCAATCCTATCCGTCAGAGGTACATTATTTAGACAAACATTTACATGTAAATTAATGACTTAATGATTGTTAATTATAGATATCCTGGTACACTTTGAAAATATGTTGTTAAATTTTTAATTCTTTGATCTATGATCAGAAATGAGATGGAAGCAGATTATATCGGGCTACTTCTGATGGCATCAGCTGGGTATGATCCTCGTGTGGCACCTAAGATGTACGAAATGCTTGGCCATGACGATTCTTTTGAATCAAACTCTCATCCATCTGGTAAAAAGAGATCCGAGGCGCTGTCAAAGCCAGAAGTGATGGAAGAAGCAATGACTAGATTCTCGAAAGCCACTGAGAGACAACGAGGTATAGATTAAGGTATGCAAGGCTATCAACACCTTGTTAAATCAAGAATTCTGCTAGAAAAATGTTAGTTACAATTTTAAGACTTGGCATTGAAGTTTTAGGGAGGGAGAGCTAAGGGGTGTTGATGTTTGGTGATCTTGATGGAGAGAAGCTGGCCATTTGAAAGTTATGGGATTTAAAGGCCTGAAGCAGAGACTAATGTTATTACTGGGATCATTTTGCACATATTAAGCACATAAATTTTGAATATATTTTTCATGTATCAGAGACAAGATGTTAATGTTGGGATCATTTGGGACATCAAAGTTTGAAAGTATTTCTCGACTATAATATCACGTGTTATATTATGATCGGTTATATGTCAAATTCAGGTGTTTACACGCCGATATCAATCGAGATAAGCGTAAACTGACCCGAACACCTTATTAACAAAAAAAAACATTCATTATTTTCTTCCGAATCATGAAAAGCCTAAATAAAAATAGATAAATTCATCATTCCAATTCCAAACAGGATCGGACTTCGGTATCTTCTTCTCGGAGTTACAACAAAACATGAGCTATAAAATTGATATCGCTTGATAAATTAGGAAAAGAAAAATTGAATGCATGTCCAATAAATAGACAAGCATGGAGTATGGAAACGGAACCAACATGTTTTCTCTATAAATCGTTTATAATCTTAATAACAAAGCTGCAGCTTTATAGGCCTTAACATCCTCAGACTTGCAACAATTGAATCTCACCCGCAGCTTCTTAAGATCCGGCTAAAGAATGATGTAAAGCTATCTGTAAAGATATTCCTCGTGGTATCTTCCCTCTGATTCCTCCTACAAAAACAAAAAATAAAATAAAATAAAATAAAAAACACCCATGATCTTATAGGAACGGTCTCTGACAAGTGTTTGCTGCAGCAAACTTACACATGATTATCAAGCACCGGTTTAACTTGGGAGGCGGTAAGATATAATAGTGTTTTAAATGTGAATACAGGGGCTCAGTTACTTTACCGCGCTAGGGATTACGAATTTTAGTGTATTTTGCCTTACCTCATTATAGAAACAAATGTTTGTTCTGGACCATCAGCCAATCTTCCAATAGTAAAACTATTAATTTCTAAGCTAGTTGATCAAGATTCTGGCTAAAACTTCGTCTGATAATGCAAGTTGGTCAATTTGACCAATTAAAAATCAAATATTATAATTAAAAATAAATGGAGGGATTAATAAATTTCTAATCCAAATACTAGCATATAGGATATTGGTTTCAATTTCTATTAAGTGTACTCATTAATCATGAACTAAAGACTTATTTAAAAAGTTTAAATTTTAAAAAGAACGGGGGATTTTCTCGATTGTTCATCATCTATTTTTCCTTACCTTACAAAAAACCTAATAACTTCCTCAATGAAAAATGACTACCTTAGAACTTCTTCTTTTTTATCGTAGATAACCCGCAACCGCTACTCTTTATGTGCGCACTGGGTAAATCCTACGGATTTACGCAATAGCCTGCAAACCACGTGAATCAAGGTAAACCGTATTTAAGTGGCAGACTTTGACTCATGAGGCATAATCATAAATTCCCCTCCCGTAGGAGACTACATTAGAACTTACAAGGATGGTTTCAAGGATTTATATTGTCCAAAAGACATATTTTAAAAAAGAAAAAAGAAAAGAAAAGAAAGTTTTGAATAATATATTTCCACAACTTATTTCAGATTATATTTGAAGAGGAAAAAAGCTAAATATTATATAAGTAATTTCTTTATATTTATCTCCAAAATCTTTTTTTTCTTCTCAAAGATTGGGAGAGATTTTCTAATTTTATTTTCCAAAAGTACCCAAGAATATATAAAGCCCGCATATGCTGCTAATAAAGAGGATGAGTCCTGGTCACATAAAAAACAAAAAAAAAACTCAATTTTGATTTTCTGACTAGTGTGACCTACACTCATATTTTCATCTTACATGATTTATGATATTTTTCATTTATTATAACTTTTTTAAAGAGTTGAAAATAGAATCAAGCCAAACTGATACGGCTAATAAAATTGAACCGAAATCGAAAAACAGGACCGAACTAGATAATTTCGATCATAAGGGCGCCTAGGTTCGAAGGTGAATAAGAACCCCAGCAAAGTAAATTGTTACTAGTCATTTCCAGAATTTGATTATAATTTCCAGAATGGTAACCCAGAATTAACTGGTGCCCCGAATACATCTCCATGAAGAAAGTACAACCTCCCTCTCTTCTCAACTACCAGGTCCAGGGCTAACTAGTATAAAAAGAAACAAGTCATTTGAACCACATTTTAGCTTTTCACTAGTTTGGACCATTAAATCACAAAATGAAATAAAACTGAACCATGCATAACTTCAGATATCATCAATTAGATCCAATTTCTGAGCCTTCACTTCCCTGACTTCCAGAAACATCAAATCCTCCCTCAACACATTCCTCCTCTTCCCTCCTGCCAAAATAAAGAAAATCTAGTGATAAATTAAAATAGATATTCTCAAGCAAGTTCATGGCTGAAAATTGGTAAACTAATGCATCTGCTACATAGGACACGTTTCTCGGAGGTTCTGAAAAGGAACTCAAAAATATCTTCTTGTCAAAAATCTTGTTTTATAAGTCACAGAGCTGGGTTAAAAGGTCCATCATTCATCTAGATATTAGATAGATAAAACCCTAAGTGTACCTTGTTGCTTCAATGGCTTTTGAATATATCTTCATTGCTTCTTCCATCACTTTTGGCTTGGACAGTGCCGCGACTCTCTTTTTTCCAGGTGGATGAGTTGAGAATAAGTCATGGAAAAATTTAAATTTTGAATCTGAAGATTTGTCGTCATCAGCAAGCATTTGATACACCTTGGGTGCCTCACGAGGATCATAGGCAGCTGATGCCATCAGAAGTAGCCCAATGTAATCTGCTTCCTTCTCGTTGCTATAACAGATCAATTAATTACTCAGGTTAATTTAGCAAAAAAAAATTAATTAATTACTCAGGTTTCCTTAATTTCAGTTAGCTAAATATACAATGCACAGCCATGATAATTGTCAATGCAGACTCTATATTGATACAAACACTGTTATCATCTCCGCTAAAACTTGAACACTCGACCTCTTAATACCAAAAAAGGAGGATTGTGCAGTGTACTAATGTTTGCATAAATTTAGTAAATCCACAAAAATTTAGGATGTCGATATCAAAAATGTACCTTCGTGAGCAAGGATTGAGGACAAGTTCTGCCAGCTTTTCCATACCTTGAGGATTAGGGGGGATGCCACTCCCAGCCGAGCCAAGCAAAATGATCATCATTAGAATTGTAAACCACAGCCATTTAGTAAATGCTTCAGCATGATGCCTAGCAACAACGTGCGCAACCTGATCCAACAAAAAAACGCCAGTGTGACCTCCAATCATGAACACTTTTCAGGGAAATTTGTGGTTTAAGTATGTTTCCAATATCATGAAACCAAAAGTATATGAACTACAAACTTGCTGAAACCACCAAAGTATACTACTTCTTGTCCTGTCTTCACTACTATAAACTTATATTTTCCAAAAAATGTGTTGCAGTTACTAAGACCATACGAAAGAAACAACTCATACAAGACCTCAAGAAGTACAAAAAAAATGACATAGGCATTCTTTATACTGTAATCCACCACCACAACCTCCCAATTCAATCCCTCCAAATGCTCGGTAGAGTACTTAGTTCGACGCCACTATGGCACTTTTACTCCCTTCTTCTCGACAACATTACTACTAACATCTTTTGACCTATATTCTAGAGCACTCATCTCTTTAATCTTCAAGTCCCTTTGTAATGCCTGGAGTAACTGGTTTGAGATGGACCTTGCTCGCACACTATCAGGATGATCCCCGGGAAGAACAAAATATTCTTTTTTATTTCTAAACAGAAACTTTCCAACACTTTTGTCTCTGCTAGCTGGAACTATTACAAAGTGTTTTCTTTTCGAATAAGGTATAGTTTCCCAGCTTCCAAATAGAAAAATTGTAACAAAACCTAAACCGACCATATAAAGAATTTTATGCTCTTTTACGTGTTTAAAAAACCGAGCAGATTTTGAGTAATCTTTAGGTTCAAGGCTGTGATAATGCCTTGCAGCACCAAGTGATAACAGAAGGCACGGTGTTCGTTTAAGTGTACTCCTAATTCCTATAGCAGCTGAGGGAGATGGAACCAGATAATTTTTTTTTTGAAGGTTGTAGAGTATTTTAGGAGTTTGATAGTTTCGGAGCTTCTTCGAATCGAAGAGCCTAACAATTGAATTTTTATAAGAAGCAAGTTTTGATTTTCCAAAAATTTTTTGGCTACACCACTTATTGCCAAGGTTAAAACCATGTATATTATAGCAATGACCATGTCCGAGTATAAATCTAGAATTATTTATTCGAGAATCCGAGGATCGAGACGGGGATCGCCATGAGAACAATGAATTTGGAGATGGAGTGAAAGAGTAGCATGGAATAACTGAATGTTTAGCCTCTGAAGTAATGGAGTGAACTGCAGGCTGGTTATTTTCAGGGGCAATAAGCTTGGAAAAGAGGTCATGAATTGATAATTTGGTGTCCAGCAACATTGTGTTTGGATAAAATTTCATTCTCTCCAAAATTGTGTTTGGTTAGAAGGCTAGAAAATATAAAAAATATATGTTTCTTGCAGAAGAAGGTGGCTATATTTCGGTTGCTTTTAGTTTCAAAAAAGGTGTTTTATTAGACTTAAAATATATGTATCTTGGAGGAGAAGAAATTTTGATTAAATTTTTTTAGTGATTATTGTACTTCTATTTATAAAAAATTTGTAACTAGAAAAATAAAATATATTCAAGTAATTATACTAACTAGTTACTAGTTACTAGTTTAAATATTTTTTAAAAATCATAATAGTTTTAGTGCCATGTCAAAATTTCTATTTTTTACCCGGAAAACGCAAAGCTTACTATTGAGTACGATATTTGTGTTATGATTATAATAAAAGGATTATAATTATTATATGATTTTCAAAAAAAATATCATTTCACTAAAAAAATACTATTGAGTCATACAGGAAATAGGATTACTGAGTTAAAATTAATATAAAAATTGCAATAAAAAATGGGTAAACAATACATGCAATATTTTAAGTCATATAGAAGTAAAAGAAGAATATAAATTATATATTTAGAGTTATAAAGAAATTAAAAAGGGGTGAAAACAAAGTTGATGAAACAAAAAATCAATAATATATTGAATTAGTAATACATAAGGAGGGAATTAGAGTATCTCCAAGAGCTTTTAAGAGCATCTCCAAGAGTCTCCTAAGAGCATCTCCAAGAGTCTCCTAAGAGCATCTCAAGACTCCAACCATGACCATGTGTACTTGTTAGCAAAAAATAGAATATTCCAACCATGATACTTGTTAGCAAAAAATTTAGATATCATGTGTCTCATCTTCTATATCTGTTGATCCTGTAGCAATTAGCTAAAACACTTTCTCAGCTTTCTGTCAACTTCTTTGCACATCAATACAAACATATAATTCATAGTAAAGTTCTATGGAGTCCACCTTTAATTGGAGTCCTCGGAGTCCATATATGTTGTGCAAGTAAAATATAGCTTAAAATATTGCAAAACATATTATTTTTCGACAAACATCACTATTCTATCAAAAATCTTGTAGATTGCATACATTTTACAAGCAGAACATTGCAAAAATATATATTCTACAAAACATGTTTAGTTTGCAGAACATAAATGTTCATGTTGCAGAACATATTGCAGAACATACATATTGTACCGTAAATATATGAGATTTGCATGATTTTGTTGAAGTTATGCTATTTGTGTAACATGTTTTGCAAAATAACACGTTTTACAATATATTTTATTTGCAGAACGTAGATGGACTCCGAGGACTCCGATAAAAAGGTGGACTCCATAGAACTCACCCCTCATATTATATTTATATTATATATATGTGTGTGTTAAATTTTTTATTTCATATTTAATATTTTAACTTTATATTATATTAAGTGTTAAAATATGATTTTTTTATTAACCAATTTTATTAATTATTTCAAGAAACATTACATATTTATAAAAATATTAATAAATCTAATCTAATCTAATAAAATATAATATAAATATAAAATTTTATTATACATATAAGTATATAATTTTTAACACATATAAGTGTCTTATTATAATTATATAAATATATATTCAATATTTTTTCATTAAATAAATATTTTATTTTTACTTGTATTTAATTAAATATTTAAATTTATTATAACATGTGAAATTTCCATATATATGAAATAATTTGAAAATACATATAACATACTATTGTTGAATTTAACTAATTATATAGCTAATACCAGTAGAGCAAATGACCTTAGAGCATCTTCAAGGGAGACACCTGACGTAAAATTTTAGATGCCAGAGAAAAAGGAACGCTACATTTGTTGAATATTTGAGCCACGTCATCTTCCCGCTTGAACATCTGGCTTCATCAAATATATATAATTAAGGTTTGGGATTTTAGAATTGAGTGAAATTTTATAAAAAATTACATATATATATAATAATTACATTTAATATATATATATATACTAATTTAATTTTAAATTTTAACTTTATATAATATTAATTGTAAAAATTAAATATCAAAAAGCTGTAAAAAAATCATGTTAACCAATTTTATTAATTACTTATATAATTTTTTATTGTACATTTTGATATAAAAAACTATTAAAAATTACTTGGATAAAAAAATTAGTTAAATATTTTATAATATATAAAAGTAATGTTTGTTAACTAATTTTTTCATGATTTAAATATTATAATAACATCAGTAAATATTTTTATTTTATACATATATATATATTATTTTCACTTATATTAAGTTAAAAACATTATTTTTTATTAATAATTTCTTATCAACCCTTTTTGATAAAACATAACTCTTAAAATTTAAAAATAACAATAAAAACTGTTTTTTGAATATAGCTAATATCACTGAAGCAGAATTCCTTACAGTTCATCAATTTTTACGTAATATCTATTTTATACTAATATAGCTAATGAATATAACTACTCCCGTTGGAGATACTCTTACAGGTTCAATAAAATTTTAGATAATAATGATTTAGCTAACCATTTTAGTTATTATAGTTGGAGATGCTCTAACTTATTCTTCAATATAATATTTAAAAAAAAATGGCTCTTAACAAGTTATTACATAGGTCAATATGTAAAACTCCAATAATACTCTTTATAGTAGCTCTTTATTAGTAGTTTATTAATAAATCAATTTCACTATGACCAAAGGTTGTGTAATAATTGGAAGACAATCAAATTATTTTATTAATAAAATATAAGGTAAGAGCTACTGGTTGCTTTAAAAAGAGAAGTGAGAAGAGGTTGTTAGAGTTTTAAAGAGCCTCTAAAGTCTCTTGGAGCTTTATTTTTAGCCATACTCTTTATTTTTAGATTTAAGAGTATGTTTGAAGAGCCTATTTGAGATGCTCTTAAGAACACAAAAGTTAAAGTTAAAAGGTTGAAATAAAAATAAAGCCAAACATTATAGAATCATAAAAATATATAGAATTATAAGGAAATAAAAATAAAACTAAACTTAATAGAATCATAAAACATGTGAAATTATAAAATAACAAAAATAAAACCAAAAATATAAGATATACATCCAGGAATAATAAAGGGTGTAACCAAGAGTTTAAGTAGAATTAAAAGACATATGAAAAAATTTATAAGATATACATGAAATTAATCTAAAAATTGGTGAAACCAAAATTAATACTTGTGTACTATGGTTTGACTTATTAATAAATAAAAGTTATTAATGCCAATCTTTCTAAACAAAATATAAATATTGGAGCCAAATTTGAATCCAATAAAAAATTGCTACTAATTTTTTTTCACCAAAATTTATGATGTAATGTATTGTGTGTTTGAAGCTTAAACCAAATCTTTAGTTTCGTAGAACTTAAATAATTTACCAAATTTGCACCCTTCACTTTGAACTTCTAATATGTGCTAGTCATTCAAACAGCAGAAAAAAAGATGTGATATTGAGCAATGTTGAAGCTCTGATAGAGGAAAGGTTTATTCAAAAATTTATGTGCTTATTATGTGCTAAAGGATTTCAACAATAACATTTTTATGGCCTTAAAATCCTATAACATTAAAAGAATTACATTTCATTGTAACTTCTCTCTTACACCCAACACCTGTTGGTTTACAGAATGTCCAGAGTTCGAAGACAAGGTAGGTGTGTCTAGCAAAAATAATCACTAAACATCAACACCTCTCAGCTCTACCTTCCTAAGCCCTGGCAAAAAAATTGAAAATAAAAAATGTAGTACTTAATGATAGTGGAAAACCCCAAGCAAGTTGATAGCCAAGTCTAAAAATTGTAACTAAATTTTTTTGTCAGGATTCTTGATTTATACAAGTTGGGAGAGCTCGGCCAAAAGGGCCTTAGTTTAGCTCGATTGGTTGATAAACCTTACATACCTTAATTCATACCTCGTTGTCTCTCAGTGGCTTTCGAAAATCTAGTCATTGCTTCTTCCATCACTTCTGGCTTTGACAGTGCCTCGGATCTCTTTCTACCAGATGGATGAGAGAGCATAGCGCTATATTTTGAATCAAAAGAATCGTCATGGCCAAGCATCTCGTACATCTTAGGTGCCACACGAGGATCATAGCCAGCTGATGCCATCAGAAGTAGCCCGATATAATCTGCTTCCATCTCACTTCTGATAACATATCAAAACATTAAAATTAAACAACGTACTTTCAGAGTGTACCAGGATCAATAATTAAGTCATTAATTTACATGTAAATGTAAGTCCAAACAATGTACCTCCGACAGCCAGGATTGAGGACAAATTTTCCCAGCTTTTGCACCTCCACAGACGAGCCAAGCGGAATGATCAACATTCCAAATAGAAACAACAGCAGCATTGTAAAGTCTTCAGCAGAATGCCTTGCAACAACATGCCCAACCTAATCCAACAACAACATAGAAAAGTGGTCAGTTTCGCTTCAGCCCTTTGTATTCTGTTTGATGTTTTTGCTACCCTTGTAAACTTCTATTTTTCAGAACATAGGTTGCACTAGACAATATTGAAGTGAAAAAATGCGTTTTAGAGAGCTAATTCAAAAAGTAGGAGCACGGAGACAATGAACGGGAGTCGAGATACCTCATGGCCAATGACAGCAGCTATCTCTGCATCCGACTTGAGACGTTGAAGCAAACCTTTGTACACCACAATTCTTCCTCCCGATTGGCAATAGGCTCTACAAGAATAGTTATCCGACACAACAACCTCCCAGTTGAGTCCCTCCAAATGCCTGGTGGAGAATTTAGTTAGCTGCCACCATGGCTGTTTTACTTCCTTTTTCTCATCAAAATTACCTTTATTATTCACTGGACCTAATTCCAAATAATTCATCCGTTTAATCTTCAAGTCGCGTTGTAATGCCTGAAGTATCTTATTTGAGATTGACCTTACTCGGACACTATAAGGATGATCCAAAGGAAGAATATTATTTTCGTCCTGTTTTTCACAATAATCTCCAGAACTTTTTCCTTTCCTAGCTGGAATTATTATGAAGTGTTTGCGTTTCGAGTAAGGTATAGTTTCCCAACGGCTAAGTAGGATACTAGTAACACCTAAGCCAACCGTATAACTAATTCTACGATGATACACATGTTTGAAGCAACGAGTCCGTTTCAGGGAAGTACAAATTTCCGAAGCAGCAGCTGATGCTGATGCAATGACATAATGATCAAGGTTACACAGTATATTAGGAGTTGCGCAATACAAGAACTTAAGGATTGAACTCTTATAATGATTCTTTATCGACGAAAGAATATATCTTCCACATAGCAATTTTTTTGTAAACCCCTCATTGCCAACCTGATCATGGTTAAAATCAGCCGAGTGCGACGAAGAATGCCAGGGGGAAAACGAATGTTTAGAGTCTGAAATTTTAGATGGGGAGGAAGAGTACCAGGGAAAACTTGAATGTTTAGTTTCTGAACCAAACAGCTCATTCATTGATAGTGTGGTGTTCAGCAACATTGTGTTCTCTGTATAAAATCTTAGGCTAATGTAATGCGCTGGATAATATAGAGGACAAATTTACTTCGTTAGGACTTGGGATATATAAAGATGTAATGTAACTCGGATAAAAAGATATTGAAATCCGATTCTCTTTGAAATTGGAATAATGAATTTATCCAAAGATTTGTCCATAAGAGTTTTAAATAATTTTTTCTTTTCATATCAACTAGTCTTTGATTGTTCTCAGATATAAAAGTACAATTAAACCTCGATAAAATAATAATCTTACTAAATTAATATTTTCTCCGATTTCATTATCTTTAACATTGGTACCTCTGTTGTACAAATTGGCCGATTTTTCAAAAATCGCCGATAAATCGCTCAAAAATATTTGTCTGATTTGACCGATTTTCGATAAATCATCCGATTTTTTAAAAATCGCCTGATAAATTATAAATCAGTACTCAACCGAATAGTTCTAAACTCCGAAATCTGTAATACTGATGGTACGTTTCCTGAGAGGGTTTATACCCATGAAAACTACAAATCCCAAATGAAATTATTTTTCTATAAGCTTATTGCACCCACAATTTATGAGCTACCAGCTCCAAACACAATTCTAAAAGCTAAACATCCATTCTTTTCCTGGTATTCCTCGTCTTCATTCACAAAATCTCGAATATGCAGCTCTAAACATATACCACAACATGGTCTGTACAATGTCTCATCAAATTCAGGTGTTTACACGCCGATATCAATCGAGATAAGCGTAAACTGACCCGAACACCTTATTAACAAAAAAAAACATTCATTATTTTCTTCCGAATCATGAAAAGCCTAAATAAAAATAGATAAATTCATCATTCCAATTCCAAACAGGATCGGACTTCGGTATCTTCTTCTCGGAGTTACAACAAAACATGAGCTATAAAATTGATATCGCTTGATAAATTAGGAAAAGAAAAATTGAATGCATGTCCAATAAATAGACAAGCATGGAGTATGGAAACGGAACCAACATGTTTTCTCTATAAATCGTTTATAATCTTAATAACAAAGCTGCAGCTTTATAGGCCTTAACATCCTCAGACTTGCAACAATTGAATCTCACCCGCAGCTTCTTAAGATCCGGCTAAAGAATGATGTAAAGCTATCTGTAAAGATATTCCTCGTGGTATCTTCCCTCTGATTCCTCCTACAAAAACAAAAAATAAAATAAAATAAAATAAAAAACACCCATGATCTTATAGGAACGGTCTCTGACAAGTGTTTGCTGCAGCAAACTTACACATGATTATCAAGCACCGGTTTAACTTGGGAGGCGGTAAGATATAATAGTGTTTTAAATGTGAATACAGGGGCTCAGTTACTTTACCGCGCTAGGGTTACGAATTTTAGTGTATTTTGCCTTACCTCATTATAGAAACAAATGTTTGTTCTGGACCATCAGCCAATCTTCCAATAGTAAAAACTATTAATTTCTAAGCTAGTTGATCAAGAGTCTGGCTAAAACTTCGTCTGATAATGCAAGTTGGTCAATTTGACCAATTAAAAATCAAATATTATAATTAAAAATAAATGGAGGGATTAATAAATTTCTAATCCAAATACTAGCATATAGGATATTGGTTTCAATTTCTATTAAGTGTACTCATTAATCATGAACTAAAGACTTATTTAAAAAGTTTAATTTTAAAAAGAACGGGGGATTTTCTCGATGTTCATCATCTATTTTTCCTTACCCTTACAAAAAACCTAATAACTTCCTCAATGAAAAATGACTATCTTAGAACTTCTTCTTTTTTATCGTAGATAACCCGCAACCGCTACTCTTATGTGCGCACTGGGTAAATCCTACGGATTTACGCAATAGCCTGCAAACCACGTGAATCAAGGTAAACCGTATTTAAGTGGCAGACTTTGACTCATGAGGCATAATTCATAAATTCCCCTCCCGTAGGAGACTACATTAGAACTTACAAGGATGGTTTCAAGGATTTATATTGTCCAAAAGACATATTTTAAAAAAGAAAAAGAAAAGAAAAGAAAGTTTTGAATAATATATTTCCACAACTTATTTCAGATTATATTTGAAGAGGAAAAAAGCTAAATATTATATAGTAATTTCTTTATATTTATCTCCAAAATCTTTTTTTCTTCTCAAAGATTGGGAGAGATTTTCTAATTTTATTTTCCAAAAGTACCAAGAATATAAAGCCCGCATATGCTGCTAATAAGAGGATGAGTCCTGGTCACATAAAAAACCAAAAAAAACTTCAATTTTGATTTTCTGACTAGTGTGACCTACACTCATATTTTTCATCTTACATGATTTATGATATGTTTCATTTATTATAACTTTTTTAAAGAGTTGAAAATAGAATCAAGCCAAACTGATACGGCTAATAAAATTGAACCGAAATCGAAAAACAGGACTCGACTAGATAATTTCGATCATAAGGGCGCCTAGGTTCGAAGGTGAATAAGAACCCCAGCAAAGTAAATGGTACTAGTCATTTCCAGAATTTGATTATAATTTCCAGAATGGTAACCCGGAATTAACTGGTGCCCCGAATACATCTCCATGAAGAAAGTACAACCTCCCTCTCTTCTCAACTACCAGGTCCAGGGCTAACTAGTATAAAAAGAAACAAGTCATTTGAACACATTTTAGCTTTCACTAGTTTGGACCATTAAATCACAAAATGAAATAAAAACTGAACCATGCATAACTTCAGATATCATCAATTAGATCCAAATTTCTGAGCCTGTCACTTCCCTGACTTCCAGAAACATCAAATCCTCCCTCAACACAGTCCTCCTCTTCCCTCCTGCCAAAATAAAGAAAATCTAGTGATAAATTAAATAGATTCTCAAGCAAGTTCAGGCTGGAAAATTGGTAAACTATGCATCTGCTACATAGGACACGTTTCTCGGAGGTTCTGAAAAGGAAACTCAAAAATATCTTCTTGTCAAAAATCTTGTTTTATAAGTCACAGAGCTGGGTTAAAAGGTCCATCATTCATCTAGATATTAGATAGATAAAACCCTAAGTGTACCTGTTGCTTCAATGGCTTTGAATATATCTTCATTGCTTCTTCCATCACTTTTGGCTTGGACAGTGCCGCGACTCTCTTTTTCCAGGTGGATGAGTTGAGAATAAGTCATGGAAAAATTTAAATTTTGAATCTGAAGATTTGTCGTCATCAGCAAGCATTTGATACACCTTGGGTGCCTCACGAGGATCATAGGCAGCTGATGCCATCAGAAGTAGCCCAATGTAATCTGCTTCCTTCTCGTTGCTATAACAGATCAATTATTACTCAGGTTAATTAGCAAAAAAAAATTAATTAATTACTCAGGTTTCCTTAATTTCAGTTAGCTAAAATACAATGCACAGCCATGATAATTGTCAATGCAGACTCTATATTGATACAAACACTGTTATCATCTCCGCTAAAACTTGAACACTCGACCTCTTAATACCAAAAAAGGAGGATTGTGCAGTGTACTAATGTTGCATAAATTTAGTAAATCCACAAAAATTTAGGATGTCGATATCAAAAATGTACCTTCGTGAGCAAGGATTGAGGACAAGTTCTGCCAGCTTTTCCATACCTTGAGGATTAGGGGGGATGCCACTCCCAGCCGAGCCAAGCAAAATGATCATCATTAGAATTGTAAACCACAGCCATTAGTAGGAATGCTTCAGCATGATGCCTAGCAACAACGTGCGCACCTGATCCAACAAAAAAAACCGCCAGTGTGACCTCCAATCATGAACACTTTCAGGGAAATTTGTGGTTTAAGTATGTTCCAATATCATGAAACCAAAAGTATATGAACTACAAACTTGCTGAAACCACCAAAGTATACTACTCTTGTCCTGTCTTCACTACTATAACTTATATTTTCCAAAAAATGTGTTGCAGTTACTAAGACCATACGAAAGAAACAACTCATACAAGACCTCAAGAAGTACAAAAAAATGACATAGGCATTCTTTATACTGTAATCCACCACCACAACCTCCAATTCAATCCCTCCAAATGCTCGGTAGAGTACTTAGTTCGACGCCACTATGGCACTTTTACTCCCTTCTTCTCGACAACATTACTACTAACATCTTTTGACCTATATTCTAGAGCACTCATCTCTTTAATCTTCAAGTCCCTTTGTAATGCCTGGAGTAACTGGTTTGAGATGGACCTTGCTCGCCACTATCAGGATGATCCCCGGGAAGAACAAAATTTCTTTTTTTATTTCTAAACAGAAACTTTCCCAACACTTTTGCTCTGCTAGCTGGAACTATTACAAAGTGTTTTCTTTTCGAATAAGGTATAGTTTCCCAGCTTCAAATAGAAAAATTGTAACAAAACCTAAACCGACCATATAAAGAATTTTATGCTCTTTTACGTGTTTAAAAAACCGAGCAGATTTTGAGTAATCTTTAGGTTCAAGGCTGTGATAATGCCTTGCAGCACAAGTGATAACAGAAGGCACGGTGTTCGTTTAAGTGTACTCCTAATTCCTATAGCAGCTGAGGGAGATGGAACCAGATAATTTTTTTTTGAAGGTTGTAGAGTATTTTAGGAGTTTGATAGTTTCGGAGCTTCTTCGAATCGAAGAGCCTAACAATTGAATTTTTATAAGAAGCAAGTTTTGATTTTCCTAAAAATTTTTTGGCTACACCACTTATTGCCAAGGTTAAACCATGTATATTATAGCAAGACCATGTCCGAGTATAAATCTAGAATTATTTATTCGAGAATCCGAGATCGAGACGGGGATCGCCATGAGAACAATGAATTTGGAGATGGAGTGAAAGAGTAGCATGGAATAACTGAATGTTTTAGCCTCTGAAGTAATGGAGTGAACTGCAGGCTGGTTATTTTCAGGGGCAATAAGCTTGGAAAAGAGGTCATGAATTGATAATTTGGTGTCCAGCAATTGTGTTTGGATAAAATTTCATTCTCCAAAATTGTGTTTGGTTAGAAGGCTAGAAAATATAAAAAATATATGGTTTCTTGCAGAAGAAGGTGGCTATATTTCGGTTGCTTTTAGTTTCAAAAAAAGGTGTTTTATTAGACTTAAAATTATGTATCTTGGAGGAGAAGAAATTTTGATTAAATTTTTTTTAGTGATTATTGTACTTCTATTTATAAAAAATTTGTAACTAGAAAAATAAAATATTCAAGTAATTATACTAACTAGTTACTAGTTACTAGTTTAAATATTTTTTAAAAATCATAATAGTTTTAGTGCCATGTCAAAATTTCTATTTTTTACCCGGAAAACGCAAAGCTTACTATTGAGTACGATATTTGTGTTATGATTATAATAAAAGGATTATAATTATTATATGATTTTCAAAAAAATATCATTTCACTAAAAAAATACTATTGAGTCATACAGGAAATAGGATTACTGAGTTAAAATTAATATAAAAATTGCAATAAAAAATGGGTAAACAATACATGCAATATTTTAAGTCATATAGAAGTAAAAGAAGAATATAAATTATATATTTAGTTATAAGAAATTAAAAGGGGTGAAAACAAAGTTGAAAATTAAAAAGGGTGAAAACAAAGTTTGAAACAAAAAATCAATAATATATATAGACTAGATACATAAGGAGGGAATTAGAGTATCTCCAAGAGCTTTTAAGAGCATCTCCAAGAGTCTCCTAAGAGCATCTCAAGACTCCAACCATGACCATGTGTACTTGTTAGCAAAAAATAGAATATTCCAACCATGATACTTGTTAGCAAAAAATTTAGATCATGTGTCTCATCTTCTATATCTGTTGATCCTGTAGCAATTAGCTAAAACACTTTCTCAGCTTTCTGTCAACTTCTTTGCACATCAATACAAACATATAATTCATAGTAAAGTTCTATGGAGTCCACCTTTAATTGGAGTCCTCGGAGTCCATATATGTTGTGCAAGTAAAATATAGCTTAAAATATTGCAAAACATATTATTTTTCGACAAACATCACTATTCTATCAAAAATCTTGTAGATTGCATACATTTTACAAGCAGAACATTGCAAAAATATATTCTACAAAACATGTTTAGTTTTGCAGAACATAAATGTTCATGTTGCAGAACATATTGCAGAACATACATTTGTACCGTAAATATATGAGATTTGCATGATTTTGTTGAAGTTATGCTATTTGTGTAACATGTTTTGCAAAATAACACGTTTTACAATATATTTTATTTGCAGAACGTAGATGGACTCCGAGGACTCCGATAAAAAGGTGGCTCCATAGAACTCACCCCTCATATATATTTATATTATATATATGTGTGTGTTAAATTTTTTATTTCATATTAATATTTAACTTTATATTATATTAAGTGTTAAATATGATTTTTTTTAACCAATTTTATTAATTTTTCAAGAAACATTACATATTTATAAAAATATTAATAAATCTAATCTAATCTAATAAAATAATATAAATATAAAATTTTATTATACATATAATATAATATTTTTAACACATATAAGTGTCTTATTATAATTATATAAATTATTCAATATTTTTCATTAAATAAATATTTATTTTTACTTGTATTTAATTAAATATTTAAATTTATTATAACATGTGAAATTTCCATATATATAATAATTAAAATACATATAACATACATTGTTGAATTTAACTAATTATATAGCTAATACCAGTAGAGCAAATGACCTTAGAGCATCTTCAAGGAGACACCCTGACGTAAAATTTAGATGCCAGAGAAAAAGGAACGCTACATTTGTTGAATATTTGAGCCACGTCATCTTCCCGCTTGAACATCTGGCTTCATCAAATATATAATTAAGGTTTGGGATTTTAGAATTGAGTGAAATTTTATAAAAAATTACATATATATA
>NW_027420068.1:0-6540 GCF_009905375.1 Apium graveolens
AGTGGAACTAAGAGGTGATAAAAGATGTCAAATTGAATGGATATGATGTTAACATGTTAATTGTAAAATATATGGTGGAAAGTGACTTTATAGGGTGCAAAGTGACTCTAATATGGTGAAAAGTGACTTACATGGTTGATTAGACCAAAATGGAACAAAATTGACTTGTGTGAAAGTGGAACTAAGAGGTGAAAAGATGTCAAATTGGATGTATATGATGTTAACATGTTAATTGTACAAATATATGGTGGAAAGTGACTTTTAGGGTGCAAAGTGACTCTAATATGGTGAAAAGTGACTTACATGGTTGATTAGAGCCAAAATGTGAAACAAAATTGACTTGTATGAAAGTGGAACTAAGAGGTGATAAAAGATGTCAAATTGGATGTATATGATGTTAACATGTTAATTGTACAAATATATGGTGGAAAGTGACTCTTATAGGGTGCAAAGTGACTCTAATATGGTGAAAAGTAATTACATGGTTGATTAAGCCAAAATGTGAAACAAAATTGACTTGTATGAAAGTGGAACTAAGAGGTGATAAAACGATGTCAAATTGAATGATATGATGTTAACATGTTAATTGTACAAATATTGGTGGAAAGTGACTCTTTAGGGTGCAAAGTGACTCTAATATGGTGAAAAGTGACTTACATGGTTGATTAGAACCAAAATGTGAACAAAATTGACTTGTGAAAGTGGAACTAAGAGGTGTAAAAGGATGTCAAATTGGATGTATATGATGTTAACATGTTAATTGTACAAATATATAGTGGAAAGTGACTCTTATAGGGTGCAAAGTGACTCTAATATGGTGAAAAGTGATTACATGGTTGATTAGAGCCAAAATGTGAAACAAAATTGACTTGTATGAAAGTGGAACTAAGAGGTGATAAAAGATGTCAAATTGAATGGATATGATGTTAACATGTTAATTGTACAAATATATGGTGGAAAGTGACTCTTATAGGGTGCAAAGTGACTCTAATATGGTGAAAAGTGACTTACATGGTTGATTAGACCAAAATGTGAACAAAATTGACTTGTATGAAAGTGGAACTAAGAGGGTAAAAGATGTCAAATTGGATGTATATGATGTTAACATGTTAATTGTACAAATATATGGTGGAAAGTGACTTATAGGGTGCAAAGTGACTCTAATATGGTGAAAAGTGACTTACATGGTTGATTAGAGCCAAAATGTGAAACAAATTGACTTGTATGAAAGTGGAACTAAGAGGTGATAAAAGATGTCAAATTGGATGTATATGATGTTAACATGTTAATTGTACAAATATATGGTGGAAAGTGACTTTATAGGGTGCAAAGTGACTCTAATATGGTGAAAAGTGAATTACATGGTTGATTAGAGCCAAAATGTGAAAATTGACTTGTATAAAGTGGAACTAAGAGGTGATAAAGATGTCAAATTGATGATATGATGTTAACATGTTAATTGTACAAATATATGGTGGAAAGTGACTCTTATAGGGTGCAAAGTGACTCTAATATGGTGAAAAGTGACTTACATGGTTAATTAGAACCAAAATGTGGAACAAAATTGACTTGTGTGAAAGTGGAACTAAGAGGTGGTAAAAGGATGTCAAATTGGATGTATATGATGTTAACATGTTAATTGTAAAATATAGTGGAAAGTGACTCTTTAGGGTGCAAAGTGACTAATATGGTGAAAAGTGATTACATGGTTGATTAGAGCCAAAATGTGAAACAAAATTGACTTGTATGAAAGTGGAACTAAGAGGTGATAAAACGATGTCAAATTGAATGATATGATGTTAACATGTTAATTGTACAAATATATGGTGGAAAGTGACTCTTTAGGGTGCAAAGTGACTCTAATATGGTGAAAAGTGACTTACATGGTTGATTAGAGCCAAAATGTGAAACAAAATTGACTTGTATGAAAGTGGAACTAAGGGTGATAAAAAGATGTCAAATTGGATGTATATGATGTTAACATTTAATTGTACAAATATATGGTGGAAAGTGACTCTTATAGGGTGCAAAGTGACTCTAATATGGTGAAAAGTGAATTACATGGTTGATTAGAGCCAAAATGTGAAACAAAATTGACTTGTATGAAAGTGGAACTAAGAGGTGATAAAAGATGTCAAATTGAATGGATATGATGTTAACATGTTAATTGTACAAATATATGGTGGAAAGTGACTCTTATAGGGTGCAAAGTGACTCTAATATGGTGAAAAGTGACTTACATGGTTAATTAGAACCAAAATGTGAACAAAATTGACTTGTGTGAAAGTGGAACTAAGGGGTAAAAGGATGTCAAATTGGATGTATATGATGTTAACATGTTAATTGTACAAATATAGTGGAAAGTGACTCTTATAGGGTGCAAAGTGACTCTAATATGGTGAAAAGTGAATTACATGGTTGATTAGAGCAAAATGTGAAACAAAATTGACTTGTATGAAAGTGGAACTAAGAGGTGATAAAAGATGTCAAATTGGATGTATATGATGTTAACATGTAATTGTACAAATATATGGTGGAAAGTGACTCTTATAGGGTGCAAAGTGACTCTAATATGGTGAAAAGTGAATTACATGGTTGATTAGAGCCAAAATGTGAAACAAATTGACTTGTATTAAAGTGGAACTAAGAGGTGATAAAACGATGTCAAATTGATGGATATGATGTTAACATGTTAATGTACAATATATGGTGGAAAGTGACTTATAGGGTGCAAAGTGACTCAATATGGTGAAAAGTGACTTACATGGTTATTAGAAAAATGTGAACAAAATTGACTTGTGTGAAAGTGGAACTAAGAGGTGGTAAAAGGATGTCAAATTGGATGTATATGATGTTAACATGTTAATTGTACAAATATAGTGGAAAGTGACTCTTATAGGGTGCAAAGTGACTCTAATATGGTGAAAAGTGAATTACATGGTTGATTAGAGCCAAAATGTGAAACAAAATTGACTTGTATGAAAGTGGAACTAAGAGGTGATAAAAAATGTCAAATTGAATGGATATGATGTTAACATGTTAATTGTACAAATATATGGTGGAAAGTGACTCTTATAGGGTGCAAAGTGACTCTAATATGGTGAAAAGTGACTTACATGGTTGATTAGAGCCAAAATGTGAAACAAAATTGACTTGTATGAAAGTGGAACTAAGAGGTGTAAAAGATGTCAAATTGGATGTATATGATGTTAACATGTTAATTGTACAAATATAGTGGAAAGTGACTCTTATAGGGTGCAAAGTGACTCTAATATGGTGAAAAGTGACTTACATGGTTGATTAGAGCCAAAATGTGAAACAAAATTGACTTGTATGAAAGTGGAACTAAGAGGATGCAAAAGAATGTCAAATTGGATATATGATGTTAACATGTTAATTGTACAAATATATGGTGGAAAGTGACTCTTATAGGGTGCAAAGTGACTCTAATATGGTGAAAAGTGAATTACATGGTTGATTAGAGCCAAAATGTGAAACAAATTGACTTGTATTAAAGTGGAACTAAGAGGTGATAAAACGATGTCAAATTGAATGGATATGATGTTAACATGTTAATTGTAAAATATATGGTGGAAAGTGACTCTAATATGGTGAAAAGTGACTTACATGGTTGATTAGAACCAAAATGTGGAAACAAAATTGACTTGTGAAAGTGGAACTAAGAGGTGGTAAAAGGATGTCAAATTGGATGTATATGATGTTAACATGTTAATTGTACAAATATATAGTGGAAAGTGACTTTATAGGGTGCAAAGTGACTCTAATATGGTGAAAAGTGAATTACATGGTTGATTAGAGCCAAAATGTGAAACAAAATTGACTTGTATGAAAGTGGAACTAAGAGGTGATAAAAGATGTCAAATTGGATGTATATGATGTTAACATGTTAATTGTACAAATATATGGTGGAAAGTGACTCTTATAGGGTGCAAAGTGACTCTAATATGGTGAAAAGGTTACATGGTTGATTAGAGCCAAAATGGAAACAAATTGACTTGTATAAAGTGGAACTAAGAGGTGATAAAAGATGTCAAATTGAATGGATATGATGTTAACATTTAATTGTACAAATAGATGGTGGAAAGTGACTCTATAGGGTGCAAAGTGACTCTAATATGGTGAAAAGTGATTACATGGTTGATTAGAGCCAAAATGTGAAACAAATTGACTTGTAGAAAGTGGAACTAAGAGGTGATAAAAAATGTCAAATTGAATGGTATATGTTAACATGTTAATTGTACAAATATTGGTGGAAAGTGACCTTATAGGGTGCAAAGTGACTCTAATATGGTGAAAATGACTTACATGGTTGATTAACCAAAATGTGAACAAAATTGACTTGTATGAAAGTGGAACTAAGAGGTGGTAAAAGATGTCAAATTGGATGTATATGATGTTAACATGTTAATTGTACAAATATATGGTGGAAAGTGACTCTTAAGGGTGCAAAGTGACTCTAATATGGTGAAAAGTGACTTACAATGGTTGATTAGAGCCAAAATGTGAAACAAAATTGACTTGTGAAAGTGGAACTAAGAGGTGATAAAAGATGTCAAATTGGATATATGATGTTAACATGTTAATTGTACAAATATATGGTGGAAAGTGACTCTTATAGGGTGCAAAGTGACTCTAATATGGTGAAAAGTGATTACATGGTTGATTAGAGCCAAAATGGAAACAATTGACTTGTATAAAGTGGAACTAAGGGTGATAAAAGATGTAAATTGGATGTATATGATGTTAACATTTAATTGTACAATATATGGTGGAAAGTGACTCTTATAGGGTGCAAAGTGACTCTAATATGGTGAAAAGTGAATTACATGGTTGATTAGAGCCAAAATGTGAAACAAAATTGACTTGTATGAAAGTGGAACTAAGAGGTGATAAAACTATGTCAAATTGATGTATATGATGTTAACATGTTAATTGTACAATATATGGTGGAAAGTGACTCTTATAGGGTGCAAAGTGACTCTAATATGGTGAAAAAGTGACTTACATGGTTAATTAGAACCAAAAATGTGAACAAAATTGACTTGTGTGAAAGTGGAACTAAGAGGTGGTAAAAGGATGTCAAATTGGATGTATTATGATTAACATGTTAATTGTACAAATATATGGTGGAAAGTGACTCTTTATAGGGTGCAAAGTGACTCTAATATGGTGAAAAGTGACTTACATGGTTGATTAGAGCCAAAATGTGAAACAAAATTGACTTGTATGAAAGTGGAACTAAGAGGTGATAAAAGATGTCAAATTGAATGGATATGATGTTAACATGTTAATTGTACAAATATTGGTGGAAAGTGACATTATAGGGTGCAAAGTGACTCTAATATGGTGAAAATGACTTACATGGTTAATTAGAACCAAATGGAACAAAATTGACTTGTGTGAAAGTGGAACTAAGAGGTGGTAAAAGGATGTCAAATTGGATGTATTGATTAACATGTTAATTGTACAAATATATGGTGGAAAGTGACTCTTAAGGTGAAGTGACTCTAATATGGTGAAAAGTGACTTACATGGTTGATTAGAGCCAAAATGTGAAACAAAATTGACTGTAGAAAGTGGAACTAAGAGGTGATAAAAGATGTCAAATTGGAGGTATATGATGTTAACATGTTAATTGTACAAATATATGGTGGAAAGTGACTCTTATAGGGTGCAAAGGACTCTAATATGGTGAAAAGTGAATACATGGTTGATTAGAGCCAAAAGTGACACAATTGACTTGTATGAAAGTGGAACTAAGAGGTGATAAAACGATGTCAAATTGATGGATATGATGTTAACATGTTAATTGAAAACTATAAGTGGAAAGTGACTCTTATAGGGTGCAAAGTGACTCTAATATGGTGAAAAGTGAACTTACATGGTTGATTAGAGCCAAAATGTGAAACAAATGACTGTTGTAAAGTGGAACTAAGAGGTGATAAAAGATGTCAAATTGAAGGATGTATATGATGTTAACATGTAATTGTACAAATAGATAGTGGAAAGGACTTATAGGGTGCAAAGTGACTCTAAATATGTGAAAAGTGAATTACATGGTGATTAGAGCCAAAATGTGAAACAAAATTGACTTGTATGAAAGTGGAACTAAGAGGTGATAAAAGATGTCAAATTGAATGGATATGATGTTAACATGTTAATTGTACAAATATTGGTGGAAAGTGACCTTATAGGGTGCAAAGTGACTCTAATGGTGAAAAGTGACTACAGTTGATTAGAACCAAAATGTGGAACAAATGACTTTATGAAAGTGGATCCAGAGGTGGTAAAAGGATGTCAAATTGGAGTATATGATGTTAACATGTTAATTGTACAAAATATATGGTGGAAAGTGACTTATAGGGTGCAAAGTGACTCTAATATGGTGAAAGTGACTTACATGATTAATTAGACCAAAATGTGAAACAAAATTGACTTGTGTGAAAGGGAACTAAGAGGTGGTAAAAGGATGTCAAATTGGATGTATTTGATGTTAACTGTTAATTGTACAAAATATAT
>NW_027420069.1:0-28032 GCF_009905375.1 Apium graveolens
GAACATAATTTCTTAAACCTCGAAAAAGGAAATGCCTATCTTAGTAAGTCCTCACACAAATTTTGATTTATATTCTTCAGAACTTAATCATCAGAACATGCAATCAGGAACTTGTCCTCAGAATTTTGTGCAATGTGACACAATGACTGTTCATTCTAAAACAACATAGATCACCGCAATGATTTTCATCATCATATGGAGTGGTTAGGTCGTGTGCATTAAGCTAAATTATCAGACAAAGAGTAAAGTTTGATTCACTTCAGTACATCTTAGAAATAAGGCATAACTAAAACTCTGCTAAAAACCTGTCAATATTCTGAAACCTACTATTGAATGAATTCATGCTTGAGTCCACCTCAACTATTTTGTGCTAATTTTGTGCATCTTTTTAAATTCTATTTTACAGTGGCTTCTCAGTGTAAGTGAGTCACGACTGCTTATCAGAATTTATGCTATTATCAGAGTATTTCTCCAGTAATCATAGAGTGTGAAAAGTCACCAAGAAAATATTTTATTTGCTTTTCTGATACATATTACTTAATACCAGCAATGCACTTGGGTCTTCCCTTCCACATTTTTACTCTAGATCTCAAAGGAGTACCTGATTTTTTTAATCCTTGTTTCGCTTTCTTTTTCTCTTGATAAGTGAGGTTTATCAGCACTTAGTTCATTCAATAGATTTACTAGCATCGGAACTTAACAGATGAGTAGCATTATTCTAGTTTGTGACTTAGTAATAAGATAGACAAAGTAAACTCAACTAAGCTCAATTATCAGAATTTGCTTGTGTCAATAGATTTCCACAGAAATAATTACTTCTTACATGGGATCCCTTGTTTATTGAAGACTACTAGGTCAGCATCTAGCACAGTTATCCTCATAGGATTGAATAGTTACCTAAACAGACATATCTCTATCAGAGTTTAGAAACATTGATCAGACAACAGTCAGTACTTAAACATATTTTTCAATTAAGCACAGAATACACAAAAAGATTGAATTCTGTAAATACTGATCATAAAGTCTGATGCAACAGAACAAAACTAAGCAGATTTAGAGAAAGAACCTGAAACCATTCCAAGTTCATTTACCAATCTTGTAAAAGTAGCTTCACACAATGGTTTTGTGAAGATATCTGCTAGTTGTTGATCTGTTAGAACAAAGTGCAATTCCACTGTACCTTCATCTACATGTTCCTTGATGAAGTGGTACCTAATGCTGATGTGCTTTGTCATAGAGTGTTGAACTGGATTACCTGTCATAGCAATAGCACTTTGATTATCACAGTAAATAGGGATTTTGAAATATGTTAACCCATAATCCAGTAACTGATTCTTCATCCAAAGAATCTGTGCATAACAGCTTCTGCAGCAATATATTCTGCTTCTGCAGTTGATGTGGAAATTGACTTTTGTTTCTTGCTAAACCAAGAAACCAATCTGCCTCCAAGAAATTGGCAGCTTCCACTTGTGCTTTTCCTGTCAATTTTGCAACCTGCAAAATCTGCATCTGAGTAACCTATTAGTTTAAAATCTGATTCTCTGGGATACCATAATCCCAGATCAGCTGTTCCCTTAAGATATTTGAAAATTCTTTTCACAGCTGTTAAGTGAGGTTCTCTTGGATCTGTTTGAAATCTTGCACAAAGACATGTAGCATACATGATATCAGGTCTACAAGCAGTTAGATAGAGTAGAGAGTCAATCATACCTCTGTAATCAGTAATATCTACTGATTTACCAGTATCCTTATCCAGTTTTGTTACAGTGGCCATGAGAGTGGATGCACTTGAACAATCTTGCATTCCAAATTTCTTCAGCAAGTTTCTGGTGTACTTAGTTTGACAAATAAAAGTGCCTTCTTCATTCTGCTTGACTTGAAGGCCCAGAAAATAGCTAAGTTCCCCCATCATACTCATCTGATACCTTGACTGTATCAGTTTGGCAAACTTCTTGCAAAGTCTGTCATTTGTAGACCCAAAAATGATATCATCAACATAAATCTGGACCAGAAGTAAGTCATTTCCATGGTTGAGGTAGAACAGTGTTTTGTCTATAATCCCTCTGTTAAATCCACTTTCCAGAAAAAACTGAGCTAAGGTCTCATACCATGCTCTAGGAGCTTGCTTAAGTCCATAAAGTGCTTTATCAAGCCTGTAGACATAATCTGGATGTTTGGAATCTACAAAGCCTGGAGGTTGTTCAACATATACTTCCTCCTCCAATTCTCCATTGAGAAAAGCACTTTTCACATCCATTTGAAAGACAGTAAACTTTTTGTGAGCAGCATAAGCCAAAAATATCCTTATGGCTTCTAACCTAGCAACTGGTGCAAATGTTTCATCATAATCAATTCCCTCCTGTTGAGAATATCCTTTTGCAACCAGCCTTGCCTTATTCCTTGTAATTATGCCATCACTGTCAGTTTTGTTTCTGAACACCCACTTTGTACCAACAACAGATCTATTCCTTGGTCTTGGCACTAGGGTCCAGACTTTATTTCTTTCAAATTCATTTAACTCTTCCTGCATTGCTTGCACCCAATCAGTATCTTGAAGAGCTTCTTCCACTTTCTTTGGCTCAGTCTGAGAGAGAAAATAATTGTAAAGACATTCGTTTGAAGTACCTGTTCTAGTTCTGACACCTGCATCAGGATTTCCAATTATCAAATCAGGTGTATGTGATTTAGTCCACTTCCTTGCAGATGGAAGGTTTTCTCTAGAACTGGATGCTCCCCCATGATCCATGCTGTCTTCATTTTCATTTTCTGATGCTCCCCCTGAAACTATGCTCTCTGAGTTGGATTCTTCAGAATTTAGATTTTTAGAACTATCAGAACTTGGCTTATCAGAACTTGACGAATCAGAACTTGAAGAGCCAGATGTATGTTCTGATGCTTCTTGAGATGTGGTATGTTCTTGAGTATGCTCCCCCTGCATAGGTGCATCTTCCTTTGGCGTAGTCACCACAGTTTCAATAACATCAGAGTTTAATCCATCAGAGTTTACAGTATCAGGACTTAGACTGTCAGGATTTTCAGTATCAGAACTTGAGTCTTCATTTTCAAATCTCAGCTGATCATGATCAATAAAATCTTCAAGACCAGTAATATTCTTGTCATCAAAAGAGACATTGATAGATTCCATGACCACTCTTGTTCTCAAATTATAGACTCTGAAGGCTTTTGTGGAAAGTGGATATCCAACAAAGATTCCTTCATCAGCTTTTAGATCAAATTTAGATAGCTGTTCAGGATGAGTCTCGAGAACAAAACACTTGCATCCAAATACATGAAAGTACTTCAGATTTGGCTTCTTTTTCTTCACCATCTCATATGGTGTTTTTCCTTGCTTGTTAATGAGTGTTGCATTTTGAGTAAAACAAGCAGTCTGCACAGCTTCAGTCCAGAAATAGGTTGGAAGCTTTGCTTCTTCAAGCATTATACGTGCAGCTTCAATGAGAGTTCTATTCTTCTTTTCAACAACTCCATTGTGCTGTGGAGTTCCAGGAGCAGAAAATTCCTACTTAATTCCATGGTTTTTGCAGAACTCTTCCATTATCAAATTCTTGAACTCAGTGCCATTATCACTCCTTATGGTTTTCACACAATCTTTGACCAATTTATCCAGATGTTTGACATGATCGATCAAGATAGATGCAGTTTCACTTTTTGTGTGCAAGAAATACACCCATATGTATCTGGTGAACTCATCCACTATGACCAACGCATATTTCTTCTTTGCAATAGACATGACATTCACTGGACCAAATAGATCAACATGTAGTAGATGATAAGGCTCAAGAATTGATGATTCAGTCTTGCTCTTGAATGAAGATTTTCTTTGTTTGGCCTTCTAACAAGAATCACAAAGGCCATCAGGAGCAAATACTGACTTTGGCAGTCCTCTCACAAGATCTTTCTTGACTAGTTCATTTATATTGTTGAAATTTAAATGAGAGAATTTCTTGTGCCAATTCCAGCTTTCTTCAATTGATGCTCTACTCATCAGACAAATTGCAGAACCATCAGTACTTGTTGAAAGCTTAGCTTCATAAATGTTACCACGCCTGTATTGTAATATCCGGGATATATCGTGTAATTATTTTTGCTATTATTATTATGTGTGTTCAGTATCTATTCTGTGAGCTAATTGTTAAGTGTTATATGTACTTGAATATTCGAAAATAATATTAATTGAGTATTTTAATTTTTATATGTCCAAAATAAAATATAGATAATTGTCATATCTTCCTAATTATTTTTATGTTGGTTTATGGATTTATAAGAATCATATGAAATTTCTAAAATCTTTTTCCGGGTAATTAAAATCTATTTTATAAAAACGGGAACCAACCGATGTCAACCGTTGTTACGTTTTTGGAACCCGAAGCTCTTTCGAGAACTCCTTTCTAACCTAATTGTAATATTCCGAGCATTTTCCATGTTTCGACTTCTTCGATCCGGCGTACGGTTTGTCCTGCGCGGGTCCCGGCGCAACATTTTCGATACAATATTCGTTTCGGTAAATCAATAAAACCCGTATTTTCGATAAACGGGAGCTTTTTATTAAACTATCCCAATTATCACTTCGTAATACGTGTAACCAGGCGCTGAGACCAAGACCGCAGTACAAATTGTACTGATTTGGATAATTATCCCGAAAACCGATACCGTTTGGATCAGTTTTTACAAATAAACGTACCGTTTTATATCCGGAATGATCCAACGGGATACAAATTTTCCGTAATTATAAATAGCCTTTTACCGTATTTTATTTCGTATCAAAATTATTTGCAGACAGATAATTATATAATTTTCAGAGAAAAGCCCTAATTACATAAACTGTTCTAAGAATCAAACAGTAAAACGAAGGCGTTACCGATCTCTGTTTTCAAAGCTTGAGTAACCAAAACGAAGGATTTGAAGTGTTCTATCAGATTCTGAGCTTTATTTCACTGCAGAAATCAAGGTTATTTTTCTAAAAATTTATTTATTTTCGAATTTATTTTATTAAAAATATGAATTTTTGTTCGGATGATTGTTTGTATGATTTGATGATTGCATGTTGTAGAGCTTATTTTCCTGATGATTTTCATATATCATACGTCTGATTTGGAGTTCAATAACATGTTCAAATTTGAGTTTGATTTTCGAATTTTAAAATTAGGGTTTATAACCCGTATGAATGTTCTTAATTGAAATTTGGGGGTTTCTTATTCTGTGATAGATTGATGTTGTGTTATAGTGGGTTGTATTCTCTGTGAAATTTGCAATCTAGTCGTATAAGTTTCATGAACCAACGAGGTCTGTAGAGAAGAGAGTTGTGTTTTGAAGTTTTCCGATGTTCGTCGGAAACTGCAAAACTTCACGGCCAAATTCCGGCCAACTCAGGGATTGTTGGGTTGTTTTGATTGCATGGTTGTATTCCTGGTGTTGTGTAGATGTGATCTGGAGGTGTTGGTGGAGTGAGGACGCCGGGAACGTGTTCTCCGGCCACCTCTGTGTTTTCCGGCGACGGGGTGTAAAAATTACAATTTAGTACCCCAACTTTTGAAAACGATGCAGTTTGGTCCCTGTAGTTTCCAGAGTTTGCAAAAGTTGGATTCCTGTTTTAAAAATGTTTAAAAATCATTTTTTTTATTTATTTTTATTATAAAAATTCGTTTTTAAATTCTGAAAATTCTAAAAATTATTATTTTAATTCTGAAAATTATTTTTAATTCACAAATAAATCTAAATTAATTAGTTAATTAATTTTAGTTAATTTCTAATTGATTAAATAGTCAATTAATTCGAAAATTAATTGATTAATTGATTTAATTAATTATTAATTAATTTTAATTAATTATTTAATTAGATTTAATAATTTAAAAATTCTGAAAAATAGTTTCGAGCTTTAAAATATTATTCTAAATTATTTCCAAGGCTCGATAATTATTCTAAAATTATTTCGGAGCCAGAATGGGCCAACCGAACCCTGTTTATTAACCCGAAATTGATCCAACGACCCGTTTTAAATTCCGAAAAACGTTTTAAAAATCATTTTAAATACCAGAAAGTCTATTTATGACCCGAGACTTCTTTATAAATAATATATCATTGATTACGTGATGTATTATGTGCTATATGTGACTTGTTAATTGACTATCGGTCTATATATTCGGTGTTTACTTGATTATTGCATAACTTTCAATCTGTTAATCGGATTTGGGTAAAACGAAGGGTAGATAGAAGTATGTGTTGAATAGAATTCCATGAGTAAATTATTGATAGATGCTTATGATATATGAGCAGAAGAGGCAAGACGTAGATAAGGGAAACAGGTAGTTGAGGAGTAAAACGGTTGTGATTGGAAGCGAGTACAGTGTAGTAAGCTAATACCAGGCAAGTGTTCTGAACTTTCTCGAGATATTGTAGTACTTGATAATCCTGTGATATTGCAAGTGCTTTGAAGTACATAAACCTAAATCCTGATTTCAGTTATTGTTCTTGAGCCATAAACCTTATTCTTTCTAGACCATTGATTGTTGTATACCTAAACACAAATCTCAAGTATACGATACTACTCCACAAATACATGCAAACAAAATCCCAAACACAGAACTGAATTACTTGTATATTCAATCATTGTATCCTATGCTTTGAAAGCCTAAATCTTTGAAACCCTGAAATGGTTGATTCCTTTGTTATTCAATTCTTTCATTATCCAGCATCCAAGCTTTTAAATTGCCTTATTGATCCTTACAAGGAGTGAAACCCTTTCATTGTTAAACATTTATTGTTGTTAATGATTTCGGTTATTGTTTATTATTGCATATTCTGTTATTATGTTAGAATTGGATTGTTTTTATAAAATTGTGGACCAGATTCGTGGTCAGACCATATAATGGTCAAGTTAGGCCAATGTGTGCCTTGGATCCAGTAGTTAGAGCAATGCTGTGTGCCTTGCTCGGGGTTAGTGTGTGACTGATCAGCAGCCTAACCTTGGTTTTTTTTTAAATTAAAAGTATAGTATCCAATTCTAAATCATAATCCATTGTTCACTTAATATCATAATCGTATTCACCTGATGATCATTATTCTCAGTTTTGTCATTGTGACTTGCTGAGCTAGTTAGCTCATTTGTGAGATGTTGTTTATATTCTTTCCAGTTAAAAAGGAACCAGTTGGTAAAGAGGATCCCCAGTCCAGCGCGAGAGCTAGGGGTTCAGGTTGAGAAAGCTGAGCTAGTAGGCTTCTTTTGGGATAAGTTAAATTTGTAAAAGTTTGTAATAATGTTTAATACTCAGTTTGAGTTTGAATAGTTGGGATTTGAACGGTTTGTAATATATTAGTGTGTTTGGCTTGTGTGCATACTTTAACCTGTTGCGGTCCGTGGTGGTTGGTAAGTAGGGTCACTGCATATATTATTATTATCTTTATTATTGTTATAAGCAGGTTATAATTAAGGTGTGTGTGTGGACCCCAAACTTCTGACCCGGGTTTGGAGGGTGCCACAGGTTTGGTATCAGAGCTACAGGTTATAAGTCACTGACACAAGCCTAGGTTGACGGGAATGGGTAGAGGGATAGGATTAGAAGTAAGGTATAGGATGATAGGACGTCGAGATGTAATAACCCCCAAAATTTTCAACTTTTTTGTAACCCTTGTGAATAGTGTTTTAGCTGAATGAGAAAACTTTTCATGCCACACTATGTAGGGGTTCTGTTATGGATATTCTGGGATATTATTAGTACTCTATGTGGTATATAAGTGTATGTAAAGATTGTCAGAATCCAATTTCCGAACACTTGGATTTTTCCCGGAAATCCACTCGATACGGAAAGAATTGAGTATAAGGTAACAAGATAAAAAGGATTTAAATTAAAGGATTATACTAGAGGATCATAAAAAGGAATATAATGTATTGAGAAAGGTTAAGGGAACCTAAGTAATAAGATCCCGGGTATGATCCTTCAAACGATAAACGAAAACGAAAGTTAAGCGAACCGTATAACAGATCAGCGGTCATTAGGCAAACAATTAGGAAGTTAATCAAAGGGATTAGAGTGAGTGATGTCACCCAACCAATGAGAGGAGGACAAAGAGGGAAGGATGACATCACAACATGACATAGGCATGACATGGGAAGGAAGGAGGTGTGGTGGCTTTTTAACCACACAAAAACAAGGGCAAATAGGTAATTGACTAAATCAAACACAAAAACAAATCAACCAAGCCAAGCAAATTCATTCTTCATCAAAATCAAAAAGAAACCAAGGCTTTTTTCTTGAGAGCTCTCGGCTTTTTACTATTCAAAAGGCAAGGAAATTCAAAAATCAAAGATCCAAGCTTCCTAAATTGGTGAGTTAATTCCCTAATCATCTTCATGCTTAGTTAGGGCTATATCATGAGTTTAAGCCATCAATTCCTTCTCCATCTTCTTCATTTAATCAAAGAAGAAGACTATGAATAGTGTTTTCAAGTTTTTAACTTGAAGTTTTTCTTGTTTTCCTTGAAGATCCAAGCATTCCTAAGACTTCTCAAAGCTTCTTAAGGCTTCCTAGCTCCTCCCACCACTTCAAGGAAGGTATATCATCTCCAAACCCTAGATTCCTATGTATTATAAGATGATTTTGATTAGTAGGATGATATTGTAGCTTGATGTTGGTTATTTAGAGTTTGGGATTGAATTGGTATTGAAATGGAATGGTAAATGTTGTTGTTTTGATTAAAAGAACTTAAGTATGGTTAAAGTTAAGCTTAGGCATAAGTATGAATGTTAAAATTGAATTGGTTGGGGTTGTTATGATGTGATAAGGATGGATGTTGGTTGTATGTTGGATTTGAGGTTGAATTGGGTTGGTTTTGAATGGTTTAAAATTGGGAAATCGCGTAAACATAGCCGTCGTAACGTCCGATTTTCCTTAGACTGTTTTTGTGCATAACATTAGGACCCGAGAACCCCCTGCTAGATTATGACGATTGCCATGTTTAGATAGCTCATGTTACGAGCTTCGTTTTGATATGTAGTTCGTTCGATTCCGATGCACGGTTTAGGAGAAACGACCGTTTCAAGTAACGGCGTTTCGCGAACGAAACTTTTCCCCTCGCCTTACTTTGAAACAAAGGTTAAAGACCAAAAAGGGTTAATTAATGCATGAAACATTTATGGTAAGTGTGTTAGGAAATTGGTAAGACACTCGCGAAGGAATCGCCTTAAAACTCGTAAAGGTTAAATTATTAAAAATGGTGGAGCCGAGGGTACCCGAGTGACTTAAGAGAATCAATAAGCGCAAAACAAGCGTTAGAGTCTAAGTTAGTTAAAGTATAGATTTACAAGTGACTTTGATTTAATTCCAACTTACTTGTTGTTTATAGGTTACCAGACTCGTCCCGAGCCTTTTTCACCCCCAAGTCGCTCAGGCAAGTTTTCTATCCGTGATACTGTTGTTGTGATGTATATATGTATATGCATTGTCTCGCGATAAATGCATGTTGGTTAATTAGCAAATTCTTGCGATATATTGTAGCATGTGATGTGGTATATATGCATGCCTATTTCGTATTCTTGATTATATATCTGTTGGTTCAATGCTTATAGTTGCATAATACCTGTGCTAGAAATAAGCAGTAATTGAGTTTACCCTTAGTATAGGGACCCAAAAGGTGGAAATATTTTCTAAAACCGGGAGTCGAGGATCCCGAGTAGATTTTGTATATATGGATATAAATATATATATATATATATATACTTATATATATATATGGTCATAGTTTTCAAAACTATTAATCGAATAAGGTTTATTCGATAACTTTAACTTTATTTTATTATTGAATATTATTTCGAATATTATTCGAAGGCGTATGACTCCTTTATATTAAATGAATATTATTTGAATATTCATTCGAGGACTTATGACTCCTTTTATTTTATTATCTGAATATTATTTGAATATTCATTCGAGGGCTTATGACTCTTTTATATTATTTATTGAATATTATTTGAATATTCATTCGAGGGCTTATGACTCAGTTTATATTATTTAATGAATATTTTTGAATATTCATTTGAGGATCTATGACTCCGATTATTTGCTGAGATTTGTTCTTTATTTTATTAAAGAATAAGGTGTAAATAATCAAACTTATTTTCGATTATTCAAATAAATATAGTACTTTCATATAAGTATATCTTTGGTTATTTAATACTCGTTTCAAGTATAAGTTTTAATACTTCTACTTCAATTATTTTTATAAAGATTATTCTTTATGGGAATATTATTTAAATAATAATATTCAGTCATTTTCTAAATATTCTGGGGACTGATTTACTTCATTAAATCAGCTTTACTCCAAACACTCTATAAAGTGTTTTCGAGTCTTCAAAATGATTTTTAAAAGTTAGAGCTGATCCCAAAACTCATTTTTATATTTAAGGTCTTCCTTTTTAAGGGGATTTAAATACTCGCTCAAAACCTGAGGGATCCGGCTCTGTGGTGTATTTTATATTCGCAACACGGTTGCAGTTTTGGTAAATGACTTGATTACTTACCCAACGTTCGGGAAGTAAGTCCATCTATTGAGTCGGCATAAGCAACATGGGCTCAGTGGGCGTCCATAATAGTGTAAGTGGCTCAGTGGGAGTCCATCAAATGCATAAGTGGCTGAGTGGTAGTCCAGCATAAGGTCCTATTGAGACCAGGGTGATGACCAGTGGGGAATTCGTCCATCTACTAGTAGAAAAGGTTACTTATGGGTATCTTTTCCTGATCAGCAAGATATCTGGTTTATGCCAAAATTCTTTTCCTTTCCAAATTTATTGGATATTGCAACTCTGTTCATACTTTACATGACAGAGGTTTTCAGGAAATTGTATAAAGAAGATGTATATGTGGATATATATATATATCAGAACTTAATGAAGTATATCATGACTTCATTTCCTTTAATAATATTTCAAAGATTTAATCTATTCAAATCTTGTCTTGTAGTCTCATCTATGTGATGAACGGTTGAAAACTCTTAATACTTTGAACAGTGGTAGTTCAAGTAGCTTTATAAATGATATAAGTGTAGTGAAGTATTTGGTAACTTCATCCCTTGTTTTTACTTATATCTAGTAAGTAATTATCTTACACTTGATAAAAGATTCTAGTAAGTATCCATTTAGATACTTATATTATTGTTATCACTATATATTATCTTGCGAGCTGTAAGGCTCACTCTTGCTTTATTTCTTCATCACACAACAACAGTTAGGAAAGATGGCCAGACTCCAGCAGACCCAGCGCAAGCGCGTGGGAAGCGTCCCGCGTCTTCCCGATGATGTTGTAGCTGCTATAGCTGCAGAGGTAGATCTATTTGTAGATCAGACCATCTACTTTTGAGAATCAATTATGTATAATTATAACTTGTGGCAGATAATGGCAATTAACTATAAATTATCAAGTAATCATTTTGGGTTGTAATAACTTTTAAATTATAGATTCAAAGACTTGTACTTATTTCAATTTCATCTCTGAGACTATAACGGGTTGTGGTGTGTGTGTTAGTGTGGGGTCACAGCATAAGGTTAATTATTATTAATTAAGTGAAGTGATATCGTGGAAAGAAAGACCGTGACGACCCGGATCCCCGACCCCAGATCTGGGGGTGTTACAGAAATGGTATCAGAGCTAAGCGTTATAAACCTCAGAGATGATGCGTCGAGATAATAACAAACTCACAAAGATAATAAGAACTCTTGCCAAGTTCATGGTCGGACTACTTAAAGTAGTGCTGACAGTTAAAACCCTTACGGGAACCCTTATAAGTATCATGATAGTAACTTAGCTCGTTTAATGTGTAGGCGCCTGAGATAGAGGACCCTGAGATGTTCGAGCGTGAACATGATGAGGCACTGCTAGATATTGAGGATCAGGAGGAGCCTGAGATGGAGGAGGATGAGGAGGACCCCTCAGAGGAGTCAGAGACGGAGGTCATTGCTATTTCAGATGAGGAGGACCCCTCAGAGGAGTCAGAGACAGAGGTTATTGCTATTCCAGATGAGGAGGACCCGGATGAGGTCCCAGTAGCTGAGGAGCGTGTTGGACCTATGGTAGTATATGCTAGTACCCCATTACCCACACTTCCGGTGGTAAGAGCCCCTACCCCTCCACCACTATCCTGGATTCCCGATGATGACAGCTCAGAGACCCATACTTCCGAGCCTAGGAAGACCGAGGAGGCACCCTCAGCGACTCCGGATTCACCACCTCTTGACCCTGCCCACAGGCAGTCTTCGTTAGCTCATGGATATGTTCAGGATGTTCTGAGAACCCGAGTGGCTGTTGCCGAGGGCCGACTGGATGAGGCCAGGAGGGAGTTGGATGCAGAGAGGGCGGGTAGGCATACCCGAGCTTATGAGACTAGGGCTTCTATACCCCGATCCTTGAGGAGGGAGCTTACGGGGATAGAGCTTACATCCCGAGCGAGGCTCAGATCGCTCCAGGGGGACAGTCATGGTAGGATCTCCATGCGGCAGGTTGACTATATCTTCCGTCGTGCGATGGAAAGGGTATGGGAGCTGACCCGCTCCGGTGTGTGATTCAGGATTGATGATGGAATAGTCTAGTTGTCTAGTTAGCCGAGGCCTTAGTAAGAGCCAATTTTCCGGGATAGTTGACTTGTATATAGCATCCCTTTTTCTGACTAGACAGATAGACTCTTGTGTATCACTATTGGGACAGATGACTGTAGCACTGTTGTACTTTTGACCAGATCAAACTATGTATTTCTCGCATTATGTATATATTTGTTTCCTTTCGGTTCAGTTCCATAGTGACGGGATCACTGTTATTATCATTATTATTACTGCACTTCGTATTAGAACTTTCTTAAAATAATAGAATTGCGATATACGTTCTCCCCATTATAAGAGCTGTGCAAGGCACAATGTTGTATATGATTGTGACCTAATGTTAAATTTTCCCAATAATTTTTTTTTATTATCAGAATCATGCCGCCAAGAAAGACTGGAACTAGGGCGAACCCTAGATCTGAGGACCAGGGAAGCCATAACCAGGATGATAGGAACCAGGAACACAGCGAAGAGGAAGATGAGGATTATGTGGAACAGGATGACTCCCTATATGAAGAGGAAGAGGAAACATATGATGTTGAGGGATTTGAGATAGAGGCTGAAGAAGGAGAAACCGAGGTTGAGCAACCAGTACCAAACCCAGGCATGGATCCCATGGGCCAGTTCATGCAACTCCTAAGGCAGAATTTGGAACGTCAACCCAACCCACCCCCTCAAGGAAATAACAATATTGTGGCAAACTCTTTCAGGGCTTTTAAGTCCCTTAAGCCCCCTGAGTTCCACGGATCATCCGACCCAGTTGAGGCAAGGGCATGGTTAAAGGAAATGGAGAAATCCTTTGAGATTTTGAGTACCGATGAGGCACAGAAGACTGTATTTGCTACCTACCTTCTGAAAGGATAAGCTAACTACTGGTGGGAGGCCAAGAAAAACATGGAGACAGATGCTATTATAACCTGGGAGAGATTTAGTCAGTTGTTTCTGGGAAAGTATTTCCCGAGGTTTATGGAAAACCAGATGGAGCTCAAGTTCTTGGAGCTAAAGCAAAATAACTTGTCTGTAGCAGAGTACGAAGCGAAATTTACTGAGTTATCAAGGTTTGTGCCGGAGTTTGTGAGCACCGAGGAAAAGAAAGCTAGGAGGTTTCAGCAGGGACTGAAACCGTGGATTCAGAATAGGGTGGCAATCCTTGAGCTTACGGACTATGCCACTCTGGTGCAAAAGGCAATGATTGTAGAAGTTGGAAGTGAACAGATGCAGAAGGAAAGAGAGAAGAAAGGAATAAAGAGGAAAAGTATGAGCATGGGTGGAGGTTCCGCATGAAGGAGCTTCCCAACTAGATTTAATCGAGGAGCAGTGTCCCTACCAGGAAGGAACACTGGGTTTAAGCGGCTAATGAGTGTGAGTGTGAGCCAGGGCGGCCAGAAATCAAGAATGTCCTATTCCAACCAGTCTCGACCCCCATTGCCAGCCTGTAATATATGTGGAAGGAATCACACTGGGGAGTGTAAAGGAAAGCCAGTAACCTGCTTTAAATGCGGTCGGGAAGGCCACTATTCAACTAAGTGCCCATCATCAACCCCTGCCGTCATTCCAACCACCACTTGTCATCAGTGTGGACGCCCGGGTCATTGGAAGAGGGAATGCCCAATGAACAAACCAGCAGCTTCGGGAGCAAGCAGGGCTGCTTCTAATAAGCCACCTACTGCGAGGACTTTCAACATGACAGTCCAGGATGCTATGAAAGATTCAGATGTGATAGCAGGTACCCTTTCTCTAAATTCAGTCAGTGCAAATGTTTTATTTGATTCGGGAGCAACTAAATCTTTTATATCAAAGGACTTTGCGTGTAAGTTAAGACTTAAGGCTGAACCCTTGATAGAACCCTTGCAAGTAGAAATAGCCAATCATGAAATTATTCCTGTTAACCAGATTCACCCCGCCTGTGAGATAGGCATAGGGGAGCAATCCTTTAGTGTTGATCTGATTCCTTTTAAATTAGGGGAGTTTGATGTAATTTTGGGAATGGACTGGCTATCTAGCAATGATGCTCAGATAGACTGTAAAGGGAAGAAAGTTAAGCTAAATATCCCAGGGAAGAAGGAAGTTATATTTAGAGGAAAGAGGCAGACGCAGAAATTTTTGAATATGGCCCAGGCCAGAAGGATGCTACGGAAAGGAAATAAGGCCTACCTAGCCTATGTGGTGGACACGCAGAAGGAGGTGCCCAACTTACAAGATATTCCAGTAGTCAACAAATTTGAAGATGTATTCCTACAAGACCTTCCGGGATTACCACCCGATAGAGTGATTGAATTTGCTATTGAGTTGGCCCCAGGGACGGTGCCAGTTTCAAAAGCACCTTACCGGTTAGCCCCGTTAGAAATGAAGGAATTAGCTATCCAATTGCAGGAACTCTTGGATAAGGGTATGATAAGACCCAGTGTGTCTCCATGGGGAGCACCAGTTTTATTTGTTAAGAAGAAAGATGGGAGCATGAGGCTATGCATAGACTATCGAGAGTTGAACAAGCTAACCATAAAGAACAGGTACCCATTACCTAGAATAGACGATCTATTCGACCAGCTAAAGGATGCTGTTTATTTTTCCAAGATCGACCTGAGAACTGGATATCACCAACTAAAGATTAAACCCGAAGATATTTCCAAGACAGCGTTCCGTACCAGGTATGGGCATTATGAGTTCTTGGTAATGTCCTTTGGATTAACCAACGCCCCAGCGGCTTTCATGGATTTAATGAATAGAGTATTTAAGAAGTACTTGGACAAATGTGTGATAGTTTTTATCGATGATATTTTGATCTACTCAAGGACTGAGACAGAACATGCAGAGCATTTGAGGATAGCTCTAGGAATACTCAGAGAGGAACAGTTATATGCCAAATTCTCGAAGTGTGAATTCTGGCGGAATGAAGTACAGTTTTTAGGACATGTGATCAATAAAGAAGGAGTATTGGTCGACCCCTCCAAGATAGAGGCGGTCTCAAATTGGGAAAGGCCAACCACACCCACAGAGGTAAGGAGTTTCATAGGATTGGCCGGCTACTATCGTAGATTTGTACAGGACTTTGCGAAGATCGCAGCCCCTTTGACACGACTTACTCGTAAGACAGAGAAGTTTGAATGGACGGAGAAATGCGAGAACAGTTTTCAGGAATTAAAGAAAAGGTTGATAACGGCTCCGGTATTGGCATTGCCGGACGGAAAAGGAGATTTTGTGATATATAGTGACGCGTCGCACAAAGGATTAGGATGTGTGCTTATGCAGCACGGTAAAGTGATTGCGTATGCGTCGAGACAACTGAAGGAATACGAGGTTAGATATCCTACTCATGACCTTGAGCTCGCGGCAATAGTATTTGCCTTAAAAATTTGGAGGCACTACTTGTATGGAGAGAAGTGCGAGATTTTCACAGACCATAAGAGCCTCAAGTACATATTTACGCAGAAAGAGCTCAACATGCGCCAGAGGAGATGGTTAGAACTAATCAAGGACTATGATTGTGAGATTCTCTATCATCCAGGGAAAGCCAATGTGGTGGCTGATGCCCTTAGTAGAAAGGAAAGACTCAGAATGATAACGACTTCGGAAGAATTGATAAGGGATTTTGAGAGAATGGAAATAGAAGTAAAGGTAACCGGAACCGGAACTGAAAAGCTTTTTGAGATCTCAATGCAGCCAGAGTTATTGGAAAAGATCAGATTGTGCCAGGAGAAAATAATGAATGAAGGCAGAGAGTCAATGACTGGAGAGGAGATCCATACTGAGAAAGATGATAAAGGGATAATGAGGTACTCCTACCGGATTTGGGTTCCGAATGTTCAAGAGCTTAAAGATGAGATATTGGATGAAAGCCATAGTTCAAGGTATTCCATTCACCCGGGAAGTACCAAGATGTATAGGGATTTGAATGAATATTACTGGTGGCCCAACATGAAGAGGGACGTAGCAGAATGGGTAAACAAATGTTTGACTTGCCAAAGGGTAAAAGCAGAGCACCAGAGACCCAGTGGACTCTTACGACCCCTGGAGATTCCCGAATGGAAATGGGAACAGATAGCGATGGATTTTGTTGTAGGATTGCCAAGGATGAAAGCCAATCACGACGCCATATGGGTAATTATAGACCGACTGACAAAGTCAGCTCATTTCATTCCTATCAATGAGAGATACACAGTCGATAGACTGGTGGACATTTACGTTAAGGAAATAGTGACGCGACATGGAGTCCCAGCGTCCATTGTCTCAGACCGAGACCCCAGGTTCAACTCCAGATTTTGGAGGAGCTTTCAGGAATGTGCGGGGACCAAGTTAAATATGAGTACCGCGTATCATCCCCAGACGGATGGGCATAGTGAAAGGACCATCCAGACACTAGAGGATATGTTGAGAGTCTGTGCAATAGACTTTAAAGGGAGTTGGGATGATCACTTGCCGTTGATCGAGTTTTCTTATAACAATAGCTTTCATGCTAGCATCGGAATGCCACCTTATGAGGCCCTGTACGGAAGAAGGTGTCGATCTCCCTTATACTGGGATGAAGTAGGAGAGCGGAAGATGCTCGGACCCGAAGTGGTCCAAAGGACCAAAGATATAGTGGATCTTATCAGAGGGCGACTTGTAGCAGCCCAAGACAGACAGAAGAAATATGCAGACCTAGCCCGAAAGGATAAGGAATATGAAGTAGGGGACTTAGTACTGCTGAAAGTATCCCCTCGTAAGGGATTAATGAGGTTCGGAAAGAAAGGAAAACTAAGCCCAAGATACATTGGACCTTTTGAGATATTAAGACGGATGGGAAAGTTAGCTTACGAGCTAGCCTTACCCCCTAACTTGCAACAAGTTCATAATGTATTCCATGTGTCAATGCTAAGGAAGTATCATCAGGATGCCAGACACATAGTGGAGTACGAGCAGGTGGATATGCAGCCAGATCTAACTTACGTGGAGAAGCCAGTAAGGATTATAGATAAGAAGGAGCAGGTGCTTCGGAACAAAGTGATCAAGCTAGTCAGAGTACTATGGCAGAATCATAATGTGGAAGAATCAACTTGGGAACTAGAGAGCACAATGCTAGAAAAGTACCCCCATTTGTTTTCTGTTTGATTCCGGGACGGAATCCTTTTAAGGAGGGGAGACTGTAATAACCCCCAAAATTTTCAACTTTTTTGTAACCCTTGTGAATAGTGTTTTAGCTGAATGAGAAAACTTTTCATGCCACACTATGTAGGGGTTCTGTTATGGATATTCTGGGATATTATTAGTACTCTATGTGGTATATAAGTGTATGTAAAGATCGTCAGAATCCAATTTCCGAACACTTGGATTTTTCCCGGAAATCCACTAGATACGGAAAGAATTGAGTATAAGGTAACAAGATAAAAAGGATTTAAATTAAAGGATTATAATAGAGGATCATAAAAAGGAATATAATGTATTGAGAAAGGTTAAGGGAACCTAAGTAATAAGATCCCGGGTATGATCCTTCAAACGATAACGAAAACGAAAGTTAAGCGAACCGTATAACAGATCAGCGGTCATTAGGCAAACAATTAGGAAGTTAATCAAAGGGATTAGAGTGAGTGATGTCACCCAACCAATGAGAGGAGGACAAAGAGGGAAGGATGACATCACAACATGACATAGGCATGACATGGGAAGGAAGGAGGTGTGGTGGCTTTTTAACCACACAAAAATAAGGGCAAATAGGTAATTGACTAAATCAAACACAAAAACAAATCAACCAAGCCAAGCAAATTCATTCTTCATCAAAATCAAAAAGAAACCAAGGCTTTGTTCTTGAGAGCTCTCGGCATTTTACTATTCAAAAGGCAAGGAAATTCAAAAATCAAAGATCCAAGCTTCCTAAATTGGTGAGTTAATTCCCTAATCATCTTCATGCTTAGTTAGGGCTATATCATGAGTTTAAGCCATCAATTCCTTCTCCATCTTCTTCATTTAATCAAAGAAGAAGACTATGAATAGTGTTTTCAAGTTTTTAACTTGAAGTTTTTTCTTGTTTTCCTTGAAGATCCAAGCATTCCTAAGACTTCTCAAAGCTTCTTAAGGCTTCCTAGCTCCTCCCACCACTTCAAGGAAGGTATATCATCTCCAAACCCTAGATTCCTATGTATTATAAGATGATTTTGATTAGTAGGATGATATTGTAGCTTGATGTTGGTGATTTAGAGTTTGGGATTGAATTGGTATTGAAATGGAATGGTAAATGTTGTTGTTTTGATTAAAAGAACTTAAGTATGGTTAAAGTTAAGCTTAGGCATAAGTATGAATGTTAAAATTGAATTGGTTGGGGTTGTTATGATGTGATAAGGATGGATGTTGGTTGTATGTTGGATTTGAGGTTGAATTGGGTTGGTTTTGAATGGTTTAAAATTGGGAAATCGCGTAAACATAGCCGTCGTAACGTCCGATTTTCCTTAGACTGTTTTTGTGCATAACATTAGGACCCGAGAACCCCCTTCTAGATTATGACCATTTCCATGTTTAGATAGCTCATGTTACGAGCTTCGTTTTGATATGTAGTTCGTTCGATTCCGATGCACGGTTTAGGAGAAACGACTGTTTCAAGTAACGGCGTTTCACGAACGAAACTTTTCCCCTCGCCTTACTTTGAAACAAAGGTTAAAGACCAAAAAGGGTTAATTAATGCATGAAACATTTATGGTAATTGTGTTAGGCAATTGGTAAGACACTCGCGAAGGAATCGCCTTAAAACTCGTAAAGGTTAAATTATTAAAAATGGTGGAGCCGAGGGTACCCGAGTGACTTAAGAGAATCAATAAGCGCAAAACAAGCGTTAGAGTCTATGTTAGTTAAAGTATAGATTTACAAGTGACTTTGATTTAATTCTAACTTACTTGTTGTTTATAGGTTACCAGACTCGTCCCGAGCCTTTTTCACCCCCAAGTCACTCAGGCAAGTTTTCTATCCGTGATACTGTTGTTGTGATGTATATATGTATATGCATTGTCTCGCGATAAATGCATGTTGGTTAATTAGCAAATTCTTGCGATATATTGTAGCATGTGATATGGTATATATGCATGCCTGTTTCGTATTCTTGATTATATATCTGTTGGTTCAATGCTTATAGTTGCATAATACCTATGCTAGAAATAAGCAGTAATTGAGTTTACCCTTAGTATAGGGACCCAAAAGGTGGAAATATTTTCTAAAACCGGGAGTCGAGGATCCCGAGTAGATTTTGTATATATGGATATAAATATATATATATATATATACTTATATATATATATGGTCATAGTTTTCAAAACTATTAATCGAATAAGGTTTATTCGATAACTTTAACTTTATTTTATTATTGAATATTATTTCAAATATTATTCGAAGGCGTATGACTCCTTTATATTAAATGAATATTATTTGAATATTCATTCGAGGACTTATGACTCCTTTTATTTTATTATCTGAATATTATTTGAATATTCATTCGAGGGCTTATGACTCTTTTATATTATTTATTGAATATTATTTGAATATTCATTCGAGGGCTTATGACTCAGTTTATATTATTTAATGAATATTTTTGAATATTCATTTGAGGATCTATGACTCCGATTATTTGCTGAGATTTGTTCTTTATTTTATTAAAGAATAAGGTGTAAATAATCAAACTTATTTTCGATTATTCAAATAAAGATAGTACTTTCATATAAGTATATCTTTGGTTATTTAATACTCGTTTCAAGTATAAGTTTTAATACTTCTACTTCAATTATTTTTATAAAGATTATTCTTTATGGGAATATTATTTAAATAATAATATTCAGTCATTTTCTAAATATTCTGGGGACTGATTTACTTCATTAAATCAGCTTTACTCCAAACACTCTATAAAGTGTTTTCGAGTCTTCAAAATGATTTTTAAAAGTTAGAGCGGATCCCAAAACTCATTTTTATATTTAAGGTCTTCCTTTTTAAGGGGATTTAAATACTCGCTCAAAACCTGAGGGATCCGGCTTTGTGGTGTATTTTATATTCGCAACACGGTTGCAGTTTTGGTAAATGACTTGATTACTTACCCAACGTTCGGGAAGTGTTGTAAACATCATTTTGAAAACTTGACCCTGCCAACATCGGAGTCATAGATCCTCAAATGAATATTCAAAAATATTCATTAAATAATATAAACTTAGTCATAATCCCTCGAATGAATATTCAAATAATATTCAGATAATAAAATAAAAGGAGTCATAAGTCCTCGAATGAATATTCAAAATAATATTCATTAATAAAATAAAGTTAAAGTTATCGAATAAACCTTATTCGATTAATAGTTTTGAAAACTATGACCATATATATATAAGTATATATATATATATATATTTATATCCATATATACAAAATCTACTCGGGATCCTCGACTCCCGGTTTTAGAAAATATTTTCACCTTTGGGTCCCAATACTAAGGGTATATGCAAATTACCGCTATCCTCTAGCATAGGTATTATCAACTGAATCAACAATTATATATGGAAAGAATACGAAACAGGCATGCATATATATATACCATAGCAGCATGCTTCAATATATTGCAACATTTGCTAATTAACCAACATGCATCTATCGCAAGATAATGCAAATACCTATATACATCACAACAACAATTATAACTGGTAGAAAACTTGCCTGAGCGACTTGGGGTGATAAAAGGCTCGGGATGAGTCTGGTAACCTATAAACAACAAGTAAGTTGGAATTAAACCAAAATCACTTGTAAATCTATACTTTAACTAACTTAGACTCTAACGCTTGTTTTGCGCTCACTGATTCGCTTAAGTCACTCGGGTACCCTCGGCTCCACCATTTTTAATAATTTAACCTTTATGAGTTTTAAAGCGATTCCTTCGCGAGTGTCTTACCAACTGCCTAACACACTTACCATAAATGTTTCATACATTAATTAACCCTTTTTGGTCTTTAACCTATGTTTCAAAGTAAGGCGAGGGAAAAAGTTTCGTTCGCGAAACGCCGTTACTTGAAACGGTCGTTTCTCATAAACCGTGCATCGGAATCGAACGAACTACATATCAAAACGAAGCTCGTAACATGAGCTATCTAAAAATGGCAGTGGTCATAATCTAGCAGGGGGTTCTCGGGTCCTAATACTATGCACAAAAACAGTCCAAAGAAAATCGGACGTTACGACGGCTATGTTTACGCGATTTCCAATATTTTAAACCATTCAAAACCATTCCAAATCAACCTCAAATCCAACATACAACCAACATCCATCCTCATCACATCATAACAACCCCAACGAATTCAATTTAATCATTCATACTTATGCCTAAGCTTAACTTTAATCATACTTAAGTTCTTTTCATCAAAACCTCAACATTTACCATTCCATTTCACTACCATTTCAAATCCCAAACTCTAATCACAACAACAAGCTACAATATCATCCTACTAATCAAAATCATCTTATAATATATAGGAATCTAGGGTTTGGAGATGGTATACCTTCCTTGAAGTGGTGGGAGGAGCTAGGAAGCCTTAAGAAGCTTTGAGAAGTCTTAGGAAAGCTTGGATCTTCAAGAAAAACAAGAAAAACTTCAAGTTAAAAACTTGAAAACACTATTCATAGTCTTCTTCTTTGATTAAATGAAGAAGATTGAGAAGGAATTAATGGCTTAAACTCATGATATAGCCCTAACTAAGCATGAAGATGGTTAGGGAATTATCTTACCAATTTAGGAAGCTTGGATCTTTGATTTTGAATTTTTCTTGCCTTTTGAATAGTGAAAAGCCGTGAGCAATGAAGAACTAATGCCTTGGTTCTTTTTGATTTTTGATGAAGAATGAATTTACTTGGCTTGGTTGCTTGGTTTTTGTATTTGATTTAGTCAATTACCTTTTTGCCCTTGAATTTGTGTGGTTACAAAGCCACCACACCTCTTTCCTTCCCATGTCATGCTTATGTCATCCTCATGATGTCATCCTCCCTTCCTTGTCCTCTTTCTATTGGTTGGATGACATCATTCCCACTAATCCCTTTGATTAACTTCCTAATCGTTTGCCTAATGACCGCTGATCTGTTATATGGTTCGCTTATCTTTCGTTCTCGTTTATCGTTTGAGGAATCATACCCGGGATCTTATTACTTAGGTTCCCTTAACCTTTCTCAATATATTGTATTCCTTCTATGATCCTCTCTTATAATCCTTTAATTTAAATCTTTTTTTATCCTGTTACCTTATACTCAATTCTCTCCGTATCTTGTGGATTTCCGGGAAAAATCAAAGTGTTCGGAATTGGATTCTGACGATCTTTACATACACTTATATACCATATAGAGTACTAATAAAATCTCAGAATATCCATATCAGAACCCCTACATAGTGTGGCATGAAAAGTTTTCTCGTTCAGCAAAAACACTATTCATAAGGGTTTCAAAATTTCTCAAAAATTGGGGTTATTACAGTCTCCCCTCCTTAAAAGGATTCCGTCCCGGAATCAGATAGAAAACAAATGGGGATACTTTCTTAGCATTACACTTTCTAACTCTCGAGTCAATTTTCCCACATTGTGGTTCTACCACCAAACTCTGCCTAGTTTGATAATCCTTCTCCTAAGCACTTGTTCCTTTTCACTCTATAACCCTTCCTGGTTGCTCCATATAGGTTACGTCGGGTTGTATATCTATGCGCTCATATGCCTCTATTTATCTGGCATCTGAATTACACTTCCTTAACATTGATACGTGAAACACGTTACGACCTGCTACATGTTCGGGGTTAGGGCTAGCTCATATGCTAACTTCCCAAACGTCTTAATATATCCAAGGGTCCAACAAATTGTAGACTTAGCTTTCCTTTCTTTCCGAACCTCATCAATCCTTTCCAAGGGATACCTATAACATTACTAGGTCCCTTATTTCATACTCTTTATCCTTTCGTGTCAGATCAACATACTTATCATGTCCATCTTGGGCTACTACCAGCCGTCCTCTGATTAGATCTATTATATCCCTGGTCCTTTGGACTACTGCGGGTCCGAGCATCTTGCGCTCTACAACTTCATCCTAACATAAGGGAGATCGACATTGTCTTCCCTCAAAAATCTCATAAGGCGACATCTCGATAATGACATATGATCTATTATCGTAAGATAACTTAATCCGCGTTAAGTGAGCATTCCAAATTCTTTCAAGTCTATTACACAGACTCTCATCATAGCTTCTAACATTATAGCTTTTGCTTCTCAATACCCATTCTTTTCCAGTTCGTAATCGCTATCACCTTCCGTTCCTAATATTATACTGGTTATACTTTTGCTCGTTAGCGTTCTTTAACCTTTTAATAACCACGTCAACCTTAGTATCACGAATGTGTTCCCATCCCGAATACTATCACAATTTTATTACTCCTTTTTCAGTTGTTTCTATTTTCCAAAATTTGATCAATCAAATAGAAGTAAAGGAATTTGTTGAGAGATCACTATGATCATGAACACTTGTTATATCGTATAGTTAGTACAGAAGGTGGCCAGCCTTTAGTACTTGACAAGCAATTAAACAATAGCTGGTATCCTACTCGGCTTCTATCACACAGATAGATAGTCATTCAGCAATACCTCCCCTTCTGGAAGGGTTGTTCTTCTCAGCTTACATGAAATGAAAAGAAGAGAAAAGAACGAATGGAAGAGAATTGTATATATGAAAAATATACTGCCACAAAATATCTGGCTTGGAACCTACCTCTGAACTATAGAGGTTTGTCATAAAAGAACAAAACATATATGTATTTATATCAACATCAAGTATTATAGCATCGCATTACACGTGCCTAAATATTTTCGCTATCCCGTCCATCATTCTATGGACCCATGCTCTTCCTCGAGCTTATACACAATTACCTTTGAAACTCCCTTGACATCGAAAATCGAATCTGGGATCTCATTCTAGACATCATCGTTACTTGAATTCTATGCTTGCACCGCAACCTTCCTCGTATAATAATATGACTCTCTATTGATAAGAAAGAATAATAATTCACTAGGTAGATACTTTACTTAATTAGTCTATCAATGATAACTTATACACTACCACGACCCGATTAGTGGTACTCAATCTCAACACCCATTCCAATACAACTCTCACGGTTGTAATCAGCTCATTACTCGCAGAATCATTGCTGCCTTACTATGGTCCACCACTGACCTACTGTAGTCATTCATTTTCCATGAAGTCTTAATAGCTAACCATACGGAGTCCATACATCTCGTATCAAATCCTTCTAAGGAGGTAACATAATCACCATTCCTGATTCATGAAGAACACTCCTGATCGTAACATACATACATGACATGAAGCAGATAAAAGTGCAGAAGAGTTTCAATCAAAGCAACGATAGCAGGTTAATACCATTCTTAATCATACGCCCTAAATAGAAGAATTAACTCAAGGGTTCATCTAGTCCTTTTTGAAACATGGTTCTGGCTTATCTCAAGATAGGACCTTCTAAGATAGATAGCCCGTTCATGGCGATTACACGAATTAAACCTTTACCAACTACTATTATGGTTGGGTATTGCACAGTCATCAGGAGGAATGTCAATCTTCCAAACCATAATACAACCTTCACAGTTTTAACCATCATCACTGTATTCTTTTGGCACAAGCGCCTATAATTATCCTCTTACCTTTAAAGTGTCGGCCACCTCTTTAGCCTTTCCTGATAGTAAAATTTCCTTACAGTCAATGTCATTTTAACCACCTCCAAATAAATTTTCTACCTTATTTCAATCACAACTTATGTGAAAATGCTTTCCTTAAAATCTGATGAGTAAAAAAAAATCACCAATTTTTTCCATAAGTTATTGCCTCAGTCTTTAGAGGTTAATCACTGTCATGACTGACTCTCAATCATAATTAGAACATCTTTTATCTTAAGTCCTAATTGCCCTGAACAATTTCGACCATTACTGGTTCGATCCATACTTTCTCGTGGTTTAACACGTGCCCCACTTGGCAACATTATAATTATGTCATATTTCCTTTATCAACATTTTTATTCTTGAGAATTTCGAATATTTCATTTCTCCTTGTAAAACCTCTAAGGTTATCCTTTAATCGTTCCTCCTGTATTCCCTATATACAGGGCATATCAAAATACCACTTACTAATACTAGAACCATTGTCTATATACTTCTGAAGAATTTCTCCACTGATCCTTAAAGGTTATTATTACCTTAATCCTTTCCAATTCATACTGTCAAAACTCATACTATCCCTATTAAGGGTGAAATTCCAACCTTTATGCATTCCCCGAGGATTTATTTTAAGTTACCGATGTTCTATCCTTAATTCCACCTTTAAAAGGTACATGCATCCTTCCATGGATAAATCAAGTCATATATCCCTGATAAGGGTATCTTATTCAATCATTCCCACCTCGATAGTATATGCCTAATTTCACAATAACATCTGTATTCAAAATGAGGTCAATCAATATGGCCTCCAAAAGATAAGAACGGTTATCCGCTTTTCTTGCCTGATTCAGTAATGATAATAGGGATGTTCTAGAAGATGTTTGTCGTGTTCAACGTGAACCTTTAGTTCTAACTACTCATTTACCTCTTTTATTTATCTCAACAGTCATCTCAATGTTGGGATATCTTTCATACCTGGCGTCTCCCTTTCTGGGTATCAAGCCACCGGTCTTACACTTAACATTCTTGAAGGTCACTTCCTTCATCCAATTTTCCTAATTTCTTACTTTCTTGTCTCCTCAGTCTATCCGCGTCTCATTATTTATCCTTCGAATTATCTCAAGGTTTCCTCGAATCTTCCCAACTTACAGGGGATAAAATATATGTATCTCTTATGCCCTCAACCATCAATTTTAACTCATGGTGAATCACCCTCATCCTGACGATTACATACTCTTCTATTTCTATTTCTACGAGTCTTGAGGGTTTTCTCATACCCAACTCCCTTATCATTCCTCAAACTCTATTGCCGTTATATTCCTTTCTCTTATCATTAATTCATGAACCAACACAACATAAGCATTGATTTCAAACATCCCGTCATTCTGGATTCGTGTCTTCAGAACGAATCTTGATAACTTTTACAACTTAGATTCATAATTCATCATACTCATCCACTTTTGTTCTAGCTCCAAAGCTCTTACACTATCTCCTTATCTTTGGGAATTACTTTCCCGAAAACAATTGACTGAACTTAAATCAGTTTATTCTAACCTCTGGCTCCGTGCCTTTCTTGGTCTTTCACCAGCGGGTGGTCTCTCTCTTAGGAGGGTAAGTGACAAAACAGTCTTTTGTTGTTCATCAATCATTTTGAATCCCAATGATTCCTATATTTCCTTTAGCCAGGCTCTTGCCTCGGCTGGGTCAGCTTGTTCCTTGGAACTCGGAGAGCTTAGCGACTTAAAGGTCATGAAAGAATTTCCCACCGCACTGTCTCCTCAGGGTGGTGGTTGGGGATAATAGTCTAAGTTCTCTTTAGACAGGTCCATGAATTGCCGTATAGGGGTACCATCTCGGGTCTCCTTTCCTTACTCGACTTTTATTTCCTCAGTCTAAATATTTCTTCCTACTCCCCATAATTGGGGTCATCTTACATAATTTAAATCCTCATTTTCCACTTCATCATGTTATGGGTTCCTTTTGTCTTGGTGGCAACCTCCCTGACTATCACGTTCAGGGTTTGCTCTAACTCTTATTCCTCAAACTAGCTTTCATCTAAGATTTCATCTTTAAGCTCTTAAACATTTGGAACCCAAATTCTATGGGAATACCTCATTATTCCCTTATCATCTCTCTCGGTATTAATCTCATATCTATTTGTTGGCTCTATGCCTTCATTCATCACTTTTACTGGCACAATATGTCCTTTTCCAATAATTCGGGTTGTATTGCTATCTCAAACAGCTTTTCGGTACCGGCTCCGGTTACCTTCACTACTATTTCCATTTTCTCAAAATCTCTTATAAACTCTCCAAAAGACATTATCATCTTGAGTCTCTCCTTTTACTAAGGGCATCAGCCACCATATTGGCTTTCCCCGAATGATAAAGAATCTCCCAATCATAATTCTTGATTAGCTCTAACCGCCTCCTCTGGCGTATGTTGAGCTCTTTCTACGTAAGAATGTACTAGATCTCCTTTGGTTTGTGAATCTCACACTTCTCTCCATACAAGTAGTGCCTCAAATCTTTAGGGCAAAACTATTGCCACGAGCCCAAGCTCATGGGTGGGGATATCGAATTTTAAATTCCCTTAATTGTCTTGACGCAGACGCGTTTATCTTGCTGTGCTATATAAGAAGCACCCTAATTCCTTATGCGAAGCGTCACTTACAAATCACAAAATCTCATTTTCCATCCGGCAACGCCAACATAGGGGACGTCACCAACCTTTGCTTCAGTTCTTAAAAGCTGT
>NW_027420070.1:0-30213 GCF_009905375.1 Apium graveolens
AGAGTCAGACCGAGATTTTTCAAAAAAAAACAGAACAAAATCCTATGCGATTTATGAAAAATTACCATTTACATTTATTGGGTCCATCCGTAATGAATCAGGGCTAAAACGAATGGAACTGGGTTTCCGAATAATTCTCGTAGGCAGTAGTAGTCACGAGGTGGAGCAAAAATTGAGCGGCCAGTTTTATGGATATCTTCTAATAATTTATCCCTAGATTTATGAAATTTCTTCGCGTTATTGGGATCGTCCGTAAGTGAATCGGGGTGAAACGAATGAAACTGGTGGTTCCGAATAACTTCTGAGGCAGTAGAACACGAGGTATGGAGCAAAAATTGAGGCATCCCCGTTTTATTGATATCTTTTCATAATTATCCCTATGGATTTATGCAATTGCTTTCGCATTTATTTGGGGACGTCCGTAAGTGAATCGGGGCTGAAACAATGGAACTGGGTTTCCCAATAATTCTCGTAGGTTGTAGTACACGAGGTATGGAGCAAAAAATTGAGTGTCCCGATTTATGGATATATTTTCATAATTGATCCCTTAGGATTTATGAAATTACATTCGCGTTTATTTGGGGACGTTCATATGTGAATCAGGGCTGAAACGAATGGAACTAGGTTTCCGAATAATTCGTAGGGAGTAGTACACACAGGTATGGTACAAAATTGAGCAGCCCATTTTATGGATATATTTTCATATTTATCCTATGGATTTATGAAATTGCATTCGCGTTTATTTGGGATCGTCCGTAAGTGAATCGGGGCTGAAACGAATGGAACTAGGTTTCCGAATAATTCTCGTAGGCAGTAATATACGAGGTATGGTGAAAAATTGAGGTGGCCCATTTTATAGATTTTCATAATTTATCCCTATGATTAATGAAATTGCATTCGCGTTTATTTGGGGACGTCCGTAAGTGAATCGGGGCTGAAACGAATGGAACTAGGTTTCCGAATAATTCTCGTAGGCAGTAGTAGTACACGAGGTATGGAGCAAAAATTGAGGTGGCTCGTTGTGGATATCTTTTCATAATTTATCCCTATGGATTTATTAAATTGCATTCACGTTTATTTGGGGTCGTCCGTAAGTGAATCGGGGCTGAAACGAATGAAACTGGGTTTCCGAATAATTCTCGTGGGCAGTAGTACACGAGGTATGGAGAAAAATTGAGGCGGCCCGTTTTATGGATATCTTTCATAATTTATCCCTATGGATTTATGAATTACATTCGCTTTTATTTGGCGTCGTCCGTAAATGAATCGGGGCTGAAACGAATGGAACGGGTTTCCGAATAATTCTCGTAGGGAGTAGTAGTACACGAGGTATGGAGCAAAAATTGAGGCAGCCAATTTTATGGATATCTTCTAAAAATTTATCCCTATGGATTTATGAAATTATATTCGCGTTTATTTGGGGTCGTCCGTAACTGAATCGGGGCTGAAACGAATGGAACTGGATTTCCGAATAATTCTCTAGGCGTAGTACACGAGGTATTGAGCAAAAATGAAGCAACCCATTTTATGGATATCTTTTAATAATTTATCCTATGGATTTATAAATTGCATTCGCGTTTATTTTGGGTCGTCCGTAAGTAAATCAGGGTTGAAACGAATGCAACTAAGTTTCGAATAATTCTAGGCAGTAGTACACAAGGTGGCAGCAAAAATTGAGGCGGCCCATTTTATTGATATCTTTTCATAATTATCCCTATGGATTTTTGAAATTGCATTTGCGTTTATTTGGGGTCGTCCGAAAGTGAATCGGGGCTGAAACGAATGGAACTATTATGAATAATTCTCGTAGGCAGTAATACACGAGGTATGGTGCAAAAATGGAGGCGGCCCATTTTATTATCTTTTCATAATTTATCCTATGGATTTATGAAATTGCATTTGCGTTTATTTGGTGTCGTCCGTAAGTGAATCGGGGTTGAAACGAATGGAACTAGGTTTCCGAATAATTCTTGTAGGCAGTAGTACATGAGGTATGGTGAAAAAATTGAGGAGGCCCGTTTTATGGATATCTTTTCATAATTTATCCCTATGGATTTTTGAAATTGCATTCGCGTTTATTTGGGGACGTCCGTAAGTGAATCGGGGCTGAAAGGAATGGACTAGGTTTCCGAATAATTCTCGTAGGCAGTAGTACACGAGGTATGGAGCAAAAATTGAGGCGGCCCGTTTTATGGATATTTTCATAATTTATCCTATGTATTTATGAAATTACATTAGCGTTTATTTGGGGTCGTCCGTAATTGAAATCGGGGCTGAAACGAATGGAACTGGGTTTCTGAATAACTCTCGTAGGCAGTAGTAGTACACGAGATATGGAGCAAAAATTGAGGCGGCCCGTTTTATGCATATCTTTTCATAATTTATCCCTATGGATTTTGAAGTTGCATTCGCGTTTATTTGGGGTGCGTTCGTAAGTGAATCGGGCTGAAACGAATGAAACTAGGTTTCCGAATAATTCTCGTGGCAGTAGTACACGAGGTATGGAGCAAAAATTGAGGTGGCCCGTTTTATGGATATTTTCATAATTTATCCTTATGGATTTATGAAATTGTGTTCGCGTTTATTTGGGGACGTCCGTAAGTGAATCGGGCTGAAACGAATGGAACTAGGTTTCCGATAAATAATCTCGTAGGCAGTAGTAGTACACGAGTTATGGAGCAAAAATTGAGGCGGCCGTTTTAGCATATTTCATCAATTTATCCCTATGGATTTATGAATTGCATTCGCGTTTATTTGGGGTGTCCGTAAGTGAATCGGGGCTGAAACGAATGGAACTGGGTTTCCGAATAATTCTTAGGCGTAGACACGAGGTATTGAGCAAAAATTGAGGCAACTCGTTTTGTGGATATCTTCTAATAATTTATCCCTATGGATTTATGAAATTGCATTCGCGTTTATTTGGGGTCGTCCGTAAGTGAATCGGGGCTGAAACGAATGGAACTGGGTTTCCGAATAATTCTCGTAGGCAGTAGTACACGAGGTATGGAGCAAAAATTGAGGCGGCCGTTTTATGGATATCTTTTCATAATTTATCCCTATGGATTTATGAAATTACATTACATTTATTTGGGGTCGTCCGTAATGAATCAGGGCTAAAACGAATGGAACTGGGTTTCCGAATAATTCTCGTAGGCAGTAGTAGTGCACGAGGTATGGAGCAAAAATTGAGGCGTCGTTTTATGGATATCTTCTAATAATTTATCCCTATGATTTATGAATTGCATTTCGTTTATTTGGGGTCGTCCGTAAGTGAATCGGGGCTGAAACGAATGGAACTGGATTTTCGAATAATTCTCTAGGCGTAGTACACGAGGTATGAGCAAAATTGAGGCCGTTTTATGGATTTCATAATTTATCCCTATGGATTTATAAAATTGCATTCGCATTTTTTGGGGTCGTCCGTAAGTGAATCGGGCTGAAACGAATGGAACTGGGTTTACCGAATAATTCTCGTAGGTAGTAGTACACGAGGTATGGAGCAAAAATTGAGGCGGCCCATTTTATGATATCTTTTCATAATTTATCCCTATGGATTTATGAAATTGCGTTCGCATTTATTTGGGGACGTCCGTAAGTGAATCGGGGCTGAAACGAATGGAACTGGGTTTCCGAATAATTCTCGTAGGCGTAGTACACGAGGTATGGAGCAAAAATTGAGGCGGCCCGATTTATGGATATCTTTTCATAATTTATCCCTATGGATTTAGAAATTGCGTTCGCGTTTTTGGGGTCCGTAATGAATCGGGGCTGAAACGAATGGAACTGGGTTTCCGAATAATTCTCGTAGGTAGTACACGAGGTATGGAGCAAAAATTGAGGCGGCCCATTTATGGATATCTTTTATAATTTATCCCTATGGATTTATGAAATTGCGTTCGCGTTTATTTGGGGACGTCCGTAAGTGAATCGGGGCTGAAACGAATGGAACTAGGGTTTCCGAATAATTCTCGTAGGCGTAGTACACGAGGTATGGAGCAAAAATTGAGGCCCGATTTATGGATATCTTTTCATAATTTATCCCTATGGATTTATGAAATTGCATTCGCGTTTATTTGGGGATCCGTAAGTGAAATCGGGGCTGAAACGAATGGAACTATTTCCGAATAATTCTCGTAGATAGTATATACACGAGGTATGGAGCAAAAATTGAGGCGGCCCGTTTATGGATATCTTTTATAATTTATCCTATGGATTTATGAAATGCATTCGCGTTTATTTGGGGTCGTCCGTAAGTGAATCGGGGCTGAAACGAATGGAACTAGGTTTCCGAATAATTCTGTAGGCAGTACACGAGGTATGGAAAAAATTGAGGCCCTTTTTGATGATATCTTTTCATAATTTATCCCTATGGATTTATGAAATTGCTTTCGCGTTTATTTGGGGACGTCCGTAAGTGAATCGGGGCCGAAACGAATGGAACTGGGTTTCCGAATAATTCTCGTAGGCTGTAGTACACGAGGTATGGAGCAAAAATTAAGGTGTCCCAATTTATCGATATATTTCATAATTTATCCCTATGGATTTATGAATTGCATTCGCGTTTATTTGGGGACGTCCGTATGTGAATCAGGGCTGAAACGAATGGAACTAGGTTTCCGAATAATTCTCGTAGGGAGTAGTACACAAGGTATGGTACAAAAATTGAGGCAGCCCGTTTTATGGATATCTTTTCATAATTTATCCTATGGATTTATGAAATTGCATTCGCGTTTATTTGTGGTCGTCCGTAAGTGAATCGGGGCTGAAACGAATGGAACTAGGTTTCCGAATAATTCTCGTAGGCAGTAGTATACGAGGTATGGTGAAAAATTTGAGGCGGCCCATTTTATGGATATTTCTTCATAATTTATCCCTATAAATTATTGAAATTGCATTCGCGTTTATTTGGGGACGTCCGGAAGTGAATCGGGGCTGAAACGAATGGAACTAGGTTTCCGAATAATTCTCGTAGGCAGTAGTAGTACACGAGGTATGGAGCAAAAATTGAGGCAGCCTATTTTATCGATATCTTCTAAAAATTTATCCCTATGGATTTATGAAATTATATTCGCGTTTATTTGGGGTCGTCCGTAAGTGAATCGGGGCTGAAATGAATGGAACTGGATTTCCGAATAATTCTCTAGGCGTAGTACACGAGGTATTGAGCAAAAATTGAAGCAACCCATTTTATGGATATCTTCTAATAATTTATCCCTATGGATTTATAAAATTGCATTCGCGTTTATTTGGGGTCGTCCGTAAGTAAATCAGGGTTGAAACGAATGGAAATAAGTTTCCGAATAATTCTCGTAGGCAGTAGTACACAAGGTGTGCAGCAAAAATTGAGGCGGCCCGTTTTATTGATATCTTTTCATAATTTATCCCTATGGATTTATGGAATTGCATTTGCGTTTATTTGGGGTCGTCCGAAAGTGAATCGGGGCTGAAACGAATGGAACTATGTATCCGAATAATTCTCGTAGGCAGTAATACACGAGGTATGGTGCAAAACTGGAGGCGGCCCATTTTATGGATATTTTCATAATTTATCGTATGGATTTATGAAATTGCATTCGCGTTTATTTGGGGTCGTCCGTAAGTGAATCGGGGTTGAAAACGAATGGAACTAGGTTTCCGAATAATTCTTGTAGGCAGTAGTACATGAGGTATGGTGAAAAAATTGAGGAGGCCCATTTTATGGATATCTTTTCATAATTTATCCCTATGGATTTATGAAATTCCATTCGCATTTATTTGGGGACGTCCGTAAGTGAATCGGGGCTGAAACGAATGGGACTAGGTTTCCGAATAATTCTCGTAGGCAATAGTACACGAGGTATGGAGCAAAAATTGAGGCGGCCCGTTTTATGGATATCTTTTCATAATTTATCCCTATGGATTTATGAAATTGCATTCGCGTTTATTTGGGGTCATCCGTAAGTGAATCGGGGCTGAAACGAATGAAACTAGGTTTCCGAATAATTCTCGTAGGCAGTTGTACACGAGGTATGTAGCAAAAATTGAGGCGGCCCATTTTATGGATATATTTTCATAATTTATCCCTATGTATTTATGAAATTACATTAGCGTTTATTTGGGGTCGTCCGTAAATGAATCGGGGCTGAAACGAATGGAACTGGGTTTCCGAATAATTCTCGTAGGGAGTAGTAGTACACGAGATATGGAGCAAAAATTGAGGCGGCCAGTTTTATAGATATCTTCTAATAATTTATCCCAATGGATTTATGAAATTGCATTCGCGTTTATTTGGGGTTGTCCGTAAGTGAATCGGGGCTGAAATGAATGGAATTCGGTTTCCGAATAATTCTCTAGGCGTAGACACGAGGTATTCAGCAAAAATTGAGGCAACTCGTTTTGTGGATATCTTCTAATAATTTATCCCTATGGATTTATGAAATTGCATTCGCGTTTATTTGGGGTCGTCCGTAAGTGAATCGGGGCTGAAACGAATGGAAGTGGGTTTCCGAATAATTCTCGTAGGCAGTAGTACACGAGGTATGGAGCAAAAATTGAGGCAGCCCGTTTTATGGATATCTTTTCGTAATTTATCCCTATGGATTTATGAAATTACATTTACATTTATTTGGGGTCATCCGTAAATGAATCAGGGCTAAAACGAATGGAACTGGGTTTCCGAATAATTCTCGTAGGCAGTAGTAGTGCACGAGGTATGGAGCAAAAATTGAGGCGGCCAGTTTTATGGATATCTTCTAATAATTTATCCCTATGGATTTATGAAATTTCATTCGCGTTTATTTGGGATCGTCCGTAAGTGAATCGGGGCTGAAACGAATGAAACTGGGTTTCCGAATAATTCTCGTAGGCAGTAGAACACGAGGTATGGAGCAAAAATTGAGGCATCCCGTTTTATTGATATCTTTTCATAATTTATCCCTATGGATTTATGCAATTGCTTTCGCATTTATTTGGGGACGTCCGTAAGTGAATCGGGGTTGAAACTAATGGAACTGGGTTTCCCAATAATTCTCGTAGGTTGTAGTACACGAGGTATGGAGCAAAAATTGAGGTGTCCCGATTTATGGATATATTTTCATAATTTATCCCTATGGATTTATGAAATTACATTCGCGTTTATTTGGGGACGTTCATATGTGAATCAGGGCTGAAACGAATGGAACTAGGTTTCCGAATAATTCTCGTAGGGAGTAGTACACAAGGTATGGTACAAAAATTGAGGCAGCCCATTTTATGGATATCTTTTCATAATTTATCCTATGGATTTATGAAATTGCATTCGCGTTTATTTGGGATCGTCCGTAAGTGAATCGGGGCTGAAACGAATGGAACTAGGTTTCCGAATAATTCTCGTAGGCAGTAATATACGAGGTATGGTGAAAAAATTGAGGTGGCCCATTTTATAGATATTTTTCATAATTTATCCCTATGAATTATGAAATTGCATTCGCGTTTATTTGGGGACGTCCGTAAGTGAATCGGGGCTGAAACGAATGGAACTAGGTTTCCGAATAATTCTCGTAGGCAGTAGTAGTACACGAGGTATGGAGCAAAAATTGAGGTGGCTCGTTTTGTGGATATCTTTTCATAATTTATCCCTATGGATTTATTAAATTGCATTCACGTTTATTTGGGGTCGTCCGTAAGTGAATCGGGGCTGAAACGAATGAAACTGGGTTTCCGAATAATTCTCGTGGGCAGTAGTACACGAGGTATGGAGAAAAAATTGAGGCGGCCCTTTTATGGATATCTTTTCATAATTTATCCCTATGGATTTATGAAATTACATTCGCTTTTATTTGGCGTCGTCCGTAAATGAATCGGGGCTGAAACGAATGGAACTGGGTTTCCGAATAATTCTCGTAGGGAGTAGTAGTACACGAGGTATGGAGCAAAAATTGAGGCAGCCAATTTTATGGATATCTTCTAAAAATTTATCCCTATGGATTTATGAAATTATATTCGCGTTTATTTGGGGTCGTCCGTAACTGAATCGGGCTGAAACGAATGGAACTGGATTTCCGAATAATTCTCTAGGCGTAGTACACGAGGTATTGAGCAAAAATTGAAGCAACCCATTTTATGGATATCTTTTAATAATTTATCCCTATGGATTTATAAAATTGCATTCGCGTTTATTTTGGGTCGTCCGTAAGTAAATCAGGGTTGAAACGAATGCAACTAAGTTTTCGAATAATTCTCCTAGGCAGTAGTACACAAGGTGTGCAGCAAAAATTGAGGCGGCCCATTTTATTGATCTTTTCATAATTTATCCCTATGGATTTTTGAAATTGCATTTGCGTTTATTTGGGGTCGTCCGAAAGTGAATCGGGGCTGAAACGAATGGAACTATGTATCTGAATAATTCTCGTAGGCAGTAATACACGAGGTATGGTGCAAAAATGGAGGCGGCCCATTTTATGTATATCTTTTCATAATTTATCCTATGGATTTATGAAATTGTATTTGCGTTTATTTGGTGTCGTCCGTAAGTGAATCGGGGTTGAAACGAATGGAACTAGGTTTCCGAATAATTCTTGTAGGCAGTAGTACATGAGGTATGGTGAAAAAATTGAGGAGGCCCGTTTTATGGATATCTTTTCATAATTTATCCCTATGGATTTTTGAAATTGCATTCGCGTTTATTTGGGGACGTCCGTAAGTGAATCGGGGCTGAAAGGAATGGGACTAGGTTTCCGAATAATTCTCGTAGGCAGTAGTACACGAGGTATGGAGCAAAAATTGAGGCGGCCCGTTTTATGGATATTTTCATAATTTATCCCTATGTATTTATGAAATTACATTAGCGTTTATTTGGGGTCGTCCGTAATTGAAATCGGGGCTGAAACGAATGGAACTGGGTTTCTGAATAACTCTCGTAGGCAGTGTAGTACACGAGATATGGAGCAAAAATTGAGGCGGCCCGTTTTATGCATATCTTTTCATAATTTATCCCTATGGATTTATGAAGTTGCATTCGCGTTTATTTGGGGTCGTTCGTAAGTGAATCGGGGCTGAAACGAATGAAACTAGGTTTCCGAATAATTCTCGTGGGCAGTAGTACACGAGGTATGGAGCAAAAATTGAGGTGGCCCGTTTTATGGATATCTTTTCATAATTTATCCTTATGGATTTATGAAATTGTGTTCGCGTTTATTTGGGGACGTCCGTAAGTGAATCGGGGCTGAAACGAATGGAACTAGGTTTCCGAATAATTCTCGTAGGCAGTAGTAGTACACGAGTTATGGAGCAAAAATTGAGGCGTGCCGATTTTATGGGATATTTTCATAATTTATCCCTATGGATTTATGAAATTGCATTCGCGTTTATTTGGGGTTGTCCGTAAGTGAATCGGGGCTGAAACGAATGGAATTGGGTTTCCGAATAATTCTCTAGGCTTAGACACGAGGTATTGAGCAAAAATTGAGGCAACTCGTTTTGTGGATATCTTCTAATAATTTATCCCTATGGATTTATGAAATTGCATTCGCGTTTATTTGGGGTCGTCCGTAAGTGAATCGGGGCTGAAACGAATGGAAGTGGGTTTCCGAATAATTCTCGTAGGCAGTAGTACACGAGGTATGGAGCAAAAATTGAGGCGGCCCGTTTTATGGATATCTTTTCATAATTTATCCCTATGGATTTATGAAATTACATTTACATTTATTTGGGGTCGTCCGTAAATGAATCAGGGCTAAAACGAATGGAACTGGGTTTCCGAATAATTCTCGTAGGCAGTAGTAGTGCACGAGGTATGGAGCAAAAATTGAGGCGCCAGTTTTATGGAATCTTCTAATAATTTATCCCTATGTATTTATGATATTGCATTCTCGTTTATTTGGGGTCGTCCGTAAGTGAATCGGGGCTGAAACGAATGGAACTGGATTTTCGAATAATTCTCTAGGCGTAGTACACGAGGTATTGAGCAAAAATTGAGGCAACCCGTTTTATGGATATCTTCTAATAATTTATCCCTATGGATTTATAAAATTGCATTCGCATTTATTTGGGGTCGTCCATAAGTGAATCGGGGCTGAAACGAATGGAACTGGGTTACCGAATAATTCTCGTAGGTAGTAGTACACGAGGTATGGAGCAAAAATTGAGGCGGCCCATTTTATTGATATCTTTTCATAATTTATCCCTATGGATTTATGAAATTGCGTTCGCATTTATTTGGGGACGTCCGTAAGTGAATCGGGGCTGAAACGAATGGAACTGGGTTTCCGAAATTCTCGTAGCTGTAGTACACGAGGTATGGAGCAAAAATTGAGGCGGCCCGATTTATGGATATCTTTTCATAATTTATCCTTATGGATTTATGAAATTGCGTTCGCGTTTAGTTGGGGACGTCCGTAACTGAATCGGGGCTGAAATGAATGGAACTGGGTTTCCGAATAATTCTCGTAGGCTGTAGTACACGAGGTATGGAGCAAAAATTGAGGCGGCCCGATTTATGGATAAATTTTTATAATTTATCCCTATGGATTTATGAAAATGCGTTCGCGTTTATTTGGGGATGTCCGTAAGTGAATCGGGGCTGAAACGAATGGAACTAGGTTTCCGAATAATTCTCGTAGGCAGTAGTACACGAGGTATGGAGCAAAAATTGAGGCATACCGATTTATGGATATCTTTTCATAATTTATCCCTATGGATTTATGAAATTGCATTAATGTTTATTTGGGGTCATCCGAAAGTGAAACGGGGCCGAAACGAATGGAACTATGTATCCGAATAATTCTCGTAGATAGTATATACACGAGGTATGGTGCAAAAATTGAGGCAGCCCGTTTTATGGATATCTTTTCATAATTTATCCTATGAATTTATGAAATTGCATTCGCGTTTATTTGGGGTCGTCCGTAAGTGAATCGGGGCTGAAAGAATGGAACTAGGTTTCCGAAATTCTTGTTGGCGTACACGAGGTATGGTGAAAAAATTGAGGCGGTCCTTTTTGATGGATATCTTTTCATAACTTATCCCTATGGATTTATGAAATTACATTCGCGTTTATTTGGGGGCGTCCGTAAGTGAATCGGGGCTGAAACGAATGGAACTAGGTTTCCGAATAATTCTCGTAGATAGTAGTACACGAGGTATGGAGCAAAAATTGAGGCGGCCCGTTTTATCGATATCTTCTAATAATTTATCCCTATGGATTTATGAAATTGCATTCGCGTTTATTTGGGGTCGTCCGTATGTGAATCGGAGCTGAAATGAAGGAAACTGGGTTTCCGAATAATTCTCTAGGCAGTAGTACAGAGGTATGGAGCAAAAATTGAGGCAGCCCGTTTTATGAATATCTTCTAATAATTTATCCCCATGGATTTAAGAAATTGCATTCGCGTTTATTTGGGGTTGTCTGTAAGTGTATCGGGGCTGAAATGAATGAAACTGGGTTTCCGTATAATTCTCGTAGGCAGTACACGAGGTATGAAGCAAAAATTGAGGCTGCTCGTTTTATTGATATCTTTTCATAATTTATCCCTATGGATTCATGAAATTGCGTTCGCGTTTATTTGGGGACGTTCTTAAGTGAATCGGGGCTGAAACAAATGAAACTAGGTTTCCGAATAATTCTCGTAGGCTGTAATACACGAGATATGGAGCAAAAATTAAGGCGGCCCTATTTATGAATATCTTTTCATAATTTATCCCTATGAATTTATGAATATCTTCCAATTCCTCTTTTAACCTGGATTGGAAATATGAGCAGAGAGGGGATGTAGGTAGTGGTGAAAATGAGAGAGGAAGTGGAGGTGATGATTCAATTGATTATTTCAGTCGAATTGCTGTTATGTTGGTTTGATTTTGCAGGTATTGCCGTGTAAGCAAGACCAACTCAGCAAACCGTTACAAATTTTGTCAGGACTGACGGGAGTAAATCAACGCAAATTTTTTAAGAGTACTTTCATTAGCTGACTTAAAACTTTTTTTTACTTAGTAACTCAATTGCAAGTTACTATGTATAAAGTGATGAATTATTCATTTAACCCCAATGGTAAGTGGCACACTTTGACTGTGAACAACACAGCAACACTTGTATATAAATTTTTAAAAATACAAGAATTACACATTTGTACTTCCAGAAACATAATACAGTATGATTATTTTTGTTAAAACTGCAGGCAGGTCGATACACCTGCTTTCTTAAATTCCAACATATATGGCGAGGTGCAGGAAGAAAAAGTAGGCACACATTCTACCGTCACTGTCACTGGCGAGATAAAGTCACCTGGCACAGGGCCTCAAGCTCCAAATCCTCACGGAGTTGCAACATTTTCCTTTGCTAGAGGTGCAATTTCATCACCTTCAATTCCGGGTTCACTCCCAGCTGCCCCCAAACTTAACAACACATCCTCCCACTTCTTTGCAGGTCCCTGTGCAATGTCAAAAGTTACTTCTATTAACAGCGAGTTATGACTCCAGTTTCATGGATCACTTTATTCAGTAATTTTAGTCAAATGTTTTGCAGAAGTGCATTTTTATGCTAACCTTCCATGATAGATCTTGAGCCATGCAATTCATGATCATCTTGGTTAAAGATGAAGTTCTATAAGTTGTTATTGCTTTTTTCACAGTTGTCACAATTGCCATGACATCTGCGGGATCAACTGTTTCACACTGGAAACAATACAATATATGTAGATTGAGCATCGGTTTACATTAAATTTGGAAACAAAATCATCTGGTTGTTTGACGTAAAAGGAGGTTCTTACTTCAACATTAAAGGCTCCCATCTGAAACCCTGTATAACCTTCTTTGACTGTATCCACTAGCCCACCAGTTGATGCAACTATGGGTACCTGCAGTGGATGGTTAAATGTTACATGATTGCAGTCGATACAAATATAATGTTATGTTGGTGGAGATAATTTCAGGTTTATCTTACTGTTCCATAGCGCATTGCATGCAACTGGATGAGACCACAGGGTTCAAATCTACTAGGAACAATCATAAAATCAGCCCCGGCTGTGATCATATGGGCCAACGGAACATTAAACTTTGCCACTCCTCTGGCCTTGTCTGGGTATAATATCTCCAACTGCTCGAGCTGCTTCTCCATTTGCTGTTTTCCAGTCCCCTGAGTAATGCGATAAAACAACCATCAGTAAAGAACTTCTTACTTGTTTGAATTATAAGCTAATGAGGTTCGGCTCAAATACTTCAAAATGCTTACTAAAACTATTATCTGTACTTCCTCGTCTATGAATCCAGAGATAGCTGTTGCAAGAATATCAGATCCCTTTTGTTCTTCTAGTCTCCCAATAAAGCCTATAACAGGGACTTCACTGTCTACTGGCAATCCAACCTCAGCCTGCAGGGCTTCTCGTTTATTTGTGGTCGTCCATAAGTGAATCGGGGCTGAAACGAATGGAACTAGCTTTCCGAATAATTCTCGTAGGCAGTAGTATACGAGGTATGGTGAAAAATTTGAGGTGGCCCATTTTATGGATATTTCTTCATAATTTATCCCTATAAATTATTGAAATTGCATTCGCGTTTATTTGGGGTCGTCCGTAAGTGAATCGGGGCTGAAACGAATGGAAGTGGGTTTCCGAATAATTCTCGTAGGCAGTAGTACACGAGGTATGGAGCAAAAATTGAGGCGGCCCGTTTTATGGATATCTTTTCATAATTTATCCCTATGGATTTATGAAATTACATTTTCATTTATTTGGGGTCGTCCGTAAATGAATCAGGGCTAAAACGAATGGAACTGGGTTTCCGAATAATTCTAGTAGGCAGTAGTAGTGCACGAGGTATGGAGCAAAAATTGAGGCGGCCAGTTTTATGGATATCTTCTAATAATTTATCCCTATGTATTTATGATAATGCATTCTCGTTTATTTGGGGTCGTCCGTAAGTGAATCGGGGCTGAAACGAATGAAACTAGATTTTCGAATAATTCTCTAGGCGTAGTACATGAGGTATTGAGCAAAAATTGAGGCAACCCATTTTATGGATATCTTCTAATAATTTATCCCTATGGATTTATAAAATTGCATTCGCATTTATTTGGGGTCGTCCATAAGTGAATCGGGGCTGAAACGAATGGAACTGGGTTATCGAATAATTCTCGTAGGTAGTAGTACACGAGGTATGGAATAAAAATTAAGGCGGCCCGTTTTATGGATATCTTTTCATAATTATCCCTATGGATTTATGAAATTACATTTACATTTATTTGGGGTCATCCGTAAATGAATCAGGGCTAAAACGAATGGAACTGGGTTTCCGAATAATTCTCGTAGGCAGTAGTAGTGCACGAGGTATGGAGCAAAAATTGAGGCGGCCAATTTTATGGATATCTTCTAATAATTTATCCCTATGGATTTATGAAATTTCATTCGCGTTTATTTGGGATCGTCCGTAAGTGAATCGGGGCTGAAACGAATGAAACTGGGTTTTCGAATAATTCTCGTAGGCAGTAGAACACGAGGTATGGAGCAAAAATTGAGGCATCCCGTTTTATTGATATCTTTTCATAATTATCCCTATGGATTTATGAAATTGCTTTCGCATTTATTTGGGGGCGTCCGTAAGTGAATCGGGGCTGAAACTAATGGAACTGGGTTTTCGAATAATTCTCGTAGGCTGTAGTACATGAGGTATGGAGCAAAAATTGAGGTGTCCTGATTTATGGATATATTTTCATAATTTATCCCTATGGATTTATGAAATTGCATTCGCGTTTATTTGGGGACGTTCATATGTAAATCAGGGCTGAAACGAATGGAACTAGGTTTCCGAATAATTCTCGTAGGGAGTAGTACACAAGGTATGGTACAAAAATTGAGGCAGCCCGTTTTATGGATCTTTTCATAATTTATCCTATGGATTTATGAAATTGCATTCGCGTTTATTTGGGATCGTCCGTAAGTGAATCGGGGCTGAAATGAATGGAACTAGGTTTCCGAATAATTCTCGTAGGCAGTAATATACGAGGTATGGTGAAAAAATTGAGGCGGCCCATTTATAGATATTTTTTCATAATTTATCCCTATAAATTAATGAAATTTCATTCGCGTTTATTTGGGGACGTCTGTAAGTGAATCGGGGCTGAAACGAATGGAACTAGGTTTCCGAATAATTCTCGTAGGCAGTAGTAGTACACGAGGTATGGAGCAAAAATTGAGGTGGCTCGTTTTGTGGATATCTTTTCATAATTTATCCCTATGGATTTATTAAATTGTATTCACGTTTATTTGGGGTCGTCCGTAAGTGAATCGGGGCTGAAACGAATGAAACTGGGTTTCCGAATAATTCTCGTGGGCAGTAGTACACGAGGTATGGAGAAAAAATTGAGGTGACCCATTTTATGGATATCTTTTCATAATTTATCCCTATGGATTTATGAAATTACATTCGCTTTTATTTGGCGTCGTTCGTAAATGAATCGGGGCTGAAACGAATGGAACTGGGTTTCCGAATAATTCTCGTAGGGAGTAGTAGTACACGAGGTATGGAGCAAAAATTAAGGCAGCCAATTTTATGGATATCTTCTAAAAATTTATCCCTATGGATTTATGAAATTATATTCGCATTTATTTGGGGTCGTCTGTAAGTGAATCGGGGCTGAAACGAATGGAACTGGATTTCCGATTAATTCTCTAGGCGTAGTACATGAGGTATTGAGCAAAAATTGAAGCAACCCATTTTATGGATATCTTTTAATAATTTATCCCTATGGATTTATAAAATTGCATTCGCGTTTATTTTGGGTCGTCCGTAAGTAAATCAGGGTTGAAACGAATGCAACTAAGTTTCCGAATAATTCTCCTAGGAAGTAGTACAAGGTGTGCAGCAAAAATTGAGGTGGCCCATTTTATTGATTTCTTTTCATAATTTATCCCTATGGATTTATGAAATTGCATTTGCGTTTATTTGGGGTCATCCGAAAGTGAATCGGGGCTGAAACGAATGGAACTATGTATCTGAATAATTCTCGTAGGCAATAATACACGAGGTATGGTGCAAAAATGGAGGCGGCCCATTTTATGTATATCTTTTCATAATTTATCCTATGGATTTATGAAATTGTATTTGCGTTTATTTGGTGTCGTCCGTAAGTGAATCGGGGTTGAAACGAATGGAACTAGGTTTCCGAATAATTCTTGTAGGCAGTAGTACATGAGGTATGGTGAAAAATTGAGGAGGCCCGTTTTATGGATATCTTTTCATAATTTATCCCTATGGATTTTTGAAATTGCATTCGCGTTTATTTGGGGACTTCCGTAAGTGAATCGGGGCTGAAAGGAATGGGACTAGGTTTCCGAATAATTCTCGTAGGCAGTAGTACACGAGGTATGGAGCAAAAATTGAGGCGGCCCGTTTTATGGATATATTTTCATAATTTATCCCTATGTATTTATGAAATTACATTAGCGTTTATTTGGGGTCGTCCGTAATTAAAATCGGGGCTGAAACGAATGGAACTGGGTTTCTGAATAACTCTCGTAGGCAGTAGTAGTACACGAGATATGGAGCAAAAATTGAGGCGGCCCGTTTTATGGATATCTTTTCATAATTTATCCCTATGGATTTATGAAGTTGCATTTGCGTTTATTTGGGGTCGTTCGTAAGTGAATCGAGGCTGAAATGTGAAACTAAGTTTCCGAATAATTCTCGTGGGCAGTAGTACACGAGGTATCGAGCAAAAATTGAGGTGGCCCGTTTTATGGATATCTTTTCATAATTTATCCTTATGGATTTATGAAATTGTGTTCGCGTTTATTTGGGGACGTCCGTAAGTGAATCGGGGCTGAAACGAATGGAACTAGGTTTCCGAATAATTCTCATAGGCAGTAGTAGTACACGAGTTATGGAGCAAAAATTGAGGCGTGCCGATTTTATGGATATTTTCATAATTTATCCCTATGGATTTATGAAATTGCATTCGCGTTTATTTGGGGTTGTCCGTAAGTGAATCGGGGCTGAAACGAATGGAATTGGGTTTCCGAATAATTCTCTAGGCGTAGACACGAGGTATTGAGCAAAAATTGAGGCAACTCGTTTTGTGGATATCTTCTAATAATTTATCCCTATGGATTTATGAAATTGCATTCGCGTTTATTTGGGGTCGTCCATAAGTGAATCGGGGCTGAAACGAATGTAAGTGGGTTTCCGAATAATTCTCGTAGGCAGTAGTACACGAGGTATGGAGCAAAAATTGAGACGGCCCGTTTTATGGATATTTTGATAATTTATCCCTATGGATTTATGAAATTACATTTACATTTATTTGGGGTCGTTCGTAAATGAATCAGGGCTAAAACGAATGGAACTGGGTTTCCGAATAATTCTCGTAGGCAGTAGTAGTGCACGAGGTATGGAGCAAAATTGAGGCGGCCAGTTTTATGGATATCTTCTAATAATTTATCCCTATGTATTTATGATATTTTATTCTTTTAATTGGGGTCGTCCGTAAGTGAATCGGGGCTGAAACGAATGGAACTGGATTTTCGAATAATTCTCTAGGCGTAGTACACCAGGTATTGAGCAAAAATTGAGGCAACCCGTTTTATGGATATCTTCTAATAATTTATCCCTATGGATTTATAAAATTAATTCGCATTTATTTGGGGTCGTCCATAAGTGAATCGGGGATGAAACGAAGGGAACTGGGTTACCGAATAATTCTCGTAGGTAGTAGTACACGAGGTATGGAGCAAAATTGAGGCAGCCCATTTTATTGAATCTTTTCATAATTTATCCCTATGGATTTATGAAATTGCGTTCGTTTTATTTGGGGATGTCCGTAAGTGAATCGGGGCTGAAACGAATGGAACTGGGTTTCCGAATAATACTCGTAGGCTGTAGTACACGAGGTATGGAGCAAAAATTTAGGCGGCCCGATTTATGGATATCTTTTCATAATTTATCCTTATAGATTTATGAAATTGCGTTCGCGTTTATTTGGGGACGTCCGTAACTGAATCGGGGCTGAAATGAATGGAACTGGGTTTCCGAATAATTCTCGTAGGCTGTAGTACACGAGGTATGGAGCAAAAATTGAGGCGGCCTGATTTATGGATAAATTTTATAATTTATCCCTATGGATTTATGAAATTGCGTTCGCGTTTATTTGGGGACGTCCGTAAGTGAATCGGGGCTGAAACGAATGGAACTAGGTTTCCGAATAATTCTCGTAGGCAGTAGTAGTACACGAGGTATGGAGCAAAAATTGAGGCGTGTGATTTATGGATATTTCATAATTTATCCCTATGGATTTATGAAATTTCATTCGCGTTATTTGGGGACGTCCGTAAGTGAATCGGGGCTGAAACGAATGAAACTAGGTTTCCGAATAATTCTCGTAGGCAGTAGTACACGAGGTATGTAGCAAAAATTGAGGCGACCCGTTTTATGGATATATTTTCATAATTTATCCCTATGTATTTATGAAATTACATTAGCGTTTATTTGGGGTCATCCGTAAATGAATCGGGCTAAAACGAATGGAACTGGGTTTCTGAATAATTCTCGTAGGCAGTAGCAGTACACGAGATATGGACAAAAATTGAGGCAGCCCGTTTTATGGATATCTTTTCATAATATTCCCTATAGATTTATGAAATTACATTAATGTTTATTTGGGGTCGTCCGAAAGTGAAATGGGGCCGAAACGAATGGAACTCTGTATTGAATAATTCTCGTAGACAGTATATACACAGGAGGTGGTGCAAAATTGAGGCAGCCCGTTTTATGGATATCTTTTCATAATTTATCCTATGGATTTATGAAATTGCATTCGCGTTTATTTGGGGTCGTCCGTAAGTGAATCGGGGCTGAAATGATTGAAACTAGGTTTTCGAATAATTCTCCTAGGCGTACACGAGGTATGGTGAAAAAATTGAGGCGGTCCGTTTTATGGATATCTTTTTATAATTTATCCCCATGGATTTATGAAATTGTATTCGCTAGTGGGGACGGTAAGTGAATCGGGGCTGAAACGAATGAAACTAGGTTTCCGAATAATTCTCGTAGGCAGTAGTACACGAGGTATGGAGCAAAAACTGAGGCGGCCCGTTTTATGGATATCTTTTCATAATTTATCCCTATGGATTTATGAAATTGCATTCGCGTTTATTTGGGTCATCCGTAAGTGAATCGAGGCTGAAACGAATGAAACTAGGTTTCCGAATAATTCTCGCATGTAGTACACGAGCTATGGAGCAAATTGAGGTGGCCCGTTTTATGGATATCTTTTCATAATTTATCCCTATGGATTTATGAATTACATTCGCGTTTTTTGGGGTCGTCCGTAAATGAATCGGGGCTGAAACGAATGGAACTGGGTTTCCGAATAATTCTCGTAGGCCAGTAGTAGTACATGAGGTATGGAGCAAAAATTGAGGCGGCCAGTTTTATGGATATCTTCTAATAATTATACCTATAGATTTATGAAATTGCGTTCGCGTTATTTGGGATCGTCCGTAAGTGAATCGGTGCTGAAACGAATGAATTCGGTATCCGAATAATTCTCTAGGCGTAGACACGAGGTATGAGCAAAAATTGAGGCAACCTGTTTTATGGATATCTTCTAATAATTTATACCTATGGATTTATGAAATTTCATTCGCGTTTTTTGGCATTCCCGTAAGTGAATCGGGGCTGAAACGAATGAACTGGGTTTCCGAATAATTCTCGTAGGCAGTAGAACACGAGGTATGGAGCAAAAATTGAGGCATCCCATTTATTGATATCTTTTCATAATTTATCCCTATCGATTTATGAAATTGCTTTCGCGTTTATTTGGGGACGTCCGTAAGTGAATCGGGGCTGAAACGAATGGAACTGGTTTCCGAATAATTCTCGTAGGCTGTAGTACACGAGGTATGGAGCAAAAATTAGGTCCCAATTTCGATATATTTTCATAATTTATCCCTATGGATTTATGAATTGCATTCGCGTTTATTTGGGGACGTCCGTATGTGAATCAGGTTTGAAACGAATGGAACTAGGTTTCCGAATAATTCTCGTAGGAGTAGTACACAAGGTATGGTACAAAAATTGAGGCAGCCCTTTTATGGATATCTTTTCATAATTTATCCTATGGATTTATGAAATTGCATTCGCGTTTATTTGGTCGTCCGTGTGAATCGGGGCTGAAACGAATGGAACTAGGTTTCCGAATAATTCTCGTAGGCAGTACTATACGAGATATGGTGAAAAATTGAGGCGCCCGTTTTATGGATATTTCTTCATAATTTATCCTATGGATTATGAAATTGCATTCGCGTTTATTTGGGGACGTCCGTAAGTGAATCGGGGCTGAAACGAATGGAACTAGGTTTCCGAATAATTCTCGTAGGCATTAGTAGTACGAGGTATGGACCAAAATTGAGGCGCCTGTTTTATGATATCTTCTAAAAATTTATCCCTATAGATTTATGAAATTTCGCGTTTATTTGGGGTCGTCCGTAAGTGAATCGGGGCTGAAACGAATGGAACTGGATTTCCGAATAATTCTCTAGGCGTAGTACACGAGGTATTGAGCAAAAATTGAAGCAGCCCATTTTATGATATCTTCTAATAATTTATCCCTATGGATTTATAAATTGCATTCGCGTTTATTTGGGTCGTCCGTAAGTAATCAGGGTTGAAACGAATGGAATAAGTTTCCGAATAATTTTTGTAGGCAGTAGTACACAAGGTGTCAGCAAAAATTGAGCGGCCCTTTTATTGATATCTTTTCATAATTTATCCCTATGGATTTATGAATTGCATTTGCGTTTATTTGGGGTCGTCCGAAAGTGAATCGGGGTGAAACGAATGGGACTAGTTTCCGAATAATTCTCGTAGGCAATAGTACACGAGGTATGGAGCAAAAATTGAGGCGGCCCGTTTTATGGATATCTTTTCATAATTTATCCCTATGGATTTATGAATTGCATTTGCGTTTATTTGGGGTCGTCCGTAAGTGAATCGGGGTGAAACGAATGGAACTATGTATCCGAATAATTCTCGTAGGCAGTAATACACGAGGTATGGTGCAAAACTGGAGGCGGCCCATTTTATGGATATCTTTTCATAATTTATCGTATGGATTTATGAAATTGCATTCGCGTTTATTTGGGGTCGTCCGTAAGTGAATCGGGGTTGAAAACGAATGGAACTAGGTTTCCGAATAATTCTTGTAGGCAGTAGTACATGAGGTATGGTGAAAAAATTGAGGAGGCCCATTTTATGGATATCTTTTCATAATTTATCCCTATGGATTTATGAAATTCCATTCGCATTTATTTGGGGACGTCCGTAAGTGAATCGGGGCTGAAACGAATGGGACTAGGTTTCCGAATAATTCTCGTAGGCAATAGTACACGAGGTATGGAGCAAAAATTGAGGCGGCCCGTTTTATGGATATCTTTTCATAATTTCCCTATGGATTTATGAAATTGCATTTGCGTTTATTTGGGGTCGTCCGTAAGTGAATCGGGGCTGAAACGAATGAAACTAGGTTTCCGAATAATTCTCGTAGGCAGTTGTACAGGTATGTAGCAAAAATTGAGGCGGCCCATTTTATGGATATATTTTCATAATTTATCCCTATGTATTTATGAAATTACATTAGTTTATTTGGGGTCGTCCGTAAATGAATCGGGGCTGAAACGAATGGAACTGGGTTTCCGAATAATTCTCGTAGGGAGTAGTAGTACACGAGATATGGAGCAAAATTGAGGCGGCCAGTTTTATAGATATCTTCTAATAATTTATCCCAATGGATTTATGAAATTGCATTCGCGTTTATTTGGGGTTGTCCGTAGTGAATCGGGGCTGAAATGAATGGAATTCGGTTTCCGAATAATTCTCTAGGCGTAGACACGAGGTATTCAGCAAAAATTGAGGCAACTCGTTTTGTGGATATCTTCTAATAATTTATCCCTATGGATTTATGAAATTGCATTCGCATTTATTTGGGGTCCGTAAGTGAATCGGGGCTGAAACGAATGGAAGTGGGTTTCCGAATAATTCTCGTAGGCAGTAGTACAAGGTATGGAGAAAAATTGAGGCGCCCGTTTTATGGATATCTTTTCGTAATTTATCCCTATGGATTTATGAAATTACATTTACATTTATTTGGGGTCATCCGTAAATGAATCAGGGCTAAAACGAATGGAACTGGGTTTCCGAATAATTCTCGTAGGCAGTAGTAGTGCACGAGGTATGGAGCAAAAATTGAGGCGGCCAGTTTTATGGATATCTTCTAATAATTTATCCCTATGGATTTATGAAATTTCATTCGCGTTTATTTGGGATCGTCCGTAAGTGAATCGGGGCTGAAACGAATGAAACTGGGTTCCGAATAATTCTCGTAGGCAGTAGAACACGAGGTATGGAGCAAAAATTGAGGCATCCCGTTTTATTGATATCTTTTCATAATTTATCCCTATGGATTTATGCAATTGCTTTCGCATTTATTTGGGGACGTCCGTAAGTAATCGGGGCTGAAACTAATGGAACTGGGTTTCCCAATAATTCTCGTAGGTTGTAGTACACGAGGTATGGAGCAAAAATTGAGGTGTCCCGATTTATGGATATATTTTCATAATTTATCCCTATGGATTTATGAAATTACATTCGCGTTTATTTGGGGACGTTCATATGTGAATCAGGGCTGAAACGAATGGAACTAGGTTTCCGAATAATTCTCGTAGGGAGTAGTACAAGGTATGGTACAAAATTGAGGCAGCCCATTTTATGGATATCTTTTCATAATTTATCCTATGGATTTATGAAATTGCATTCGCGTTTATTTGGGATCGTCCGTAAGTGAATCGGGGCTGAAACGAATGGAACTAGGTTTCCGAATAATTCTCGTAGGCAGTAATATACGAGGTATGGTGAAAAAATTGAGGTGGCCCATTTTATAGATATTTTTCATAATTTATCCCTATGAATTAATGAAATTGCATTCGCGTTTATTTGGGGACGTCCGTAAGTGAATCGGGGCTGAAACGAATGGAACTAGGTTTCCGAATAATTCTCGTAGGCAGTAGTAGTACACGAGGTATGGAGCAAAAATTGAGGTGGCTCGTTTTGTGGATATCTTTTCATAATTTATCCCTATGGATTTATTAAATTGCATTCACGTTTATTTGGGGTCGTCCGTAAGTGAATCGGGGCTGAAACGAATGAAACTGGGTTTCCGAATAATTCTCGTGGGCAGTAGTACACGAGGTATGGAGAAAAAATTGAGGCGGCCCGTTTTATGGATATCTTTTCATAATTTATCCCTATGGATTTATGAAATTACATTCGCTTTTATTTGGCGTCGTCCGTAAATGAATCGGGGCTGAAACGAATGGAACTGGGTTTCCGAATAATTCTCGTAGGGAGTAGTAGTACACGAGGTATGGAGCAAAAATTGAGGCAGCCAATTTTATGGATATCTTCTAAAAATTTATCCCTATGGATTTATGAAATTATATTCGCGTTTATTTGGGGTCGTCCGTAATGAATCGGGGCTGAAACAATGGAACTGGATTTCCGAATAATTCTCTAGGCGTAGTACACGAGGTATTGAGCAAAAATTGAAGCAACCCATTTTATGGATATCTTTTAATAATTTATCCCTATGGATTTATAAAATTGCATTCGCGTTTATTTTGGGTCGTCCGTAAGTAAATCAGGGTTGAAACGAATGCAACTAAGTTTTCGAATAATTCTCCTAGGCAGTAGTATACAAGGTGTGCAGCAAAAATTGAGGCGGCCCATTTTATTGATATCTTTTCATAATTTATCCCTATGGATTTTTGAAATTGCATTTGCGTTTATTTGGGGTCGTCCGAAAGTGAATCGGGGCTGAAACGAATGGAACTATGTATCTGAATAATTCTCGTAGGCAGTAATACACGAGGTATGGTGCAAAAATGGAGGCGGCCCATTTTATGTATATCTTTTCATAATTTATCCTATGGATTTATGAAATTGCATTTGCGTTTATTTGGTGTCGTCCGTAAGTGAATCGGGTTGAAACGAATGGAACTAGGTTTCCGAATAATTCTTGTAGGCAGTAGTACATGAGGTATGGTGAAAAAATTGAGGAGGCCCGTTTTATGGATATCTTTTCATAATTTATCCCTATGGATTTTTGAAATTGCATTCGCGTTTATTTGGGGACGTCCGTAAGTGAATCGGGGCTGAAAGGAATGGGACTAGGTTTCCGAATAATTCTCGTAGGCAGTAGTACACGAGGTATGGAGCAAAATTGAGGCGGCCCGTTTTATGGATATATTTTCATAATTTATCCCTATGTATTTATGAAATTACATTAGCGTTTATTTGGGGTCGTCCGTAATTGAAATCGGGGCTGAAACGAATGGAACTGGGTTTCTGAATAACTCTCGTAGGCAGTAGTTACACAGTAGAGATGGAGCAAAAATTGAGGTGGCCCGTTTTATGCATATCTTTTCATAATTTATCCCTATGGATTTATGAAGTTGCATTCGCGTTTATTTGGGGTCGTTCGTAAGTGAATCGGGGCTGAAACGAATGAAACTAGGTTTCCGAATAATTCTCGTGGGCAGTAGTACACGAGGTATGGAGCAAAAATTGAGGTGGCCCGTTTTATGGATATCTTTTCATAATTTATCCTTATGGATTTATGAAATTGTGTTCGCGTTTATTTGGGACGTCCGTAAGTGAATCGGGGCTGAAACGAATGGAACTAGGTTTCCGAATAATTCTCGTAGGCGTAGTAGTACACGAGTTATGGAGCAAAAATTGAGGCGTGCCGATTTTATGGATATATTTTCATAATTTATCCCTATGGATTTATGAAATTGCATTCGCGTTTATTTGGGGTTGTCCGTAAGTGAATCGGGGCTGAAACGAATGGAATTGGGTTTCCGAATAATTCTCTAGGCGTAGACACGAGGTATTGAGCAAAAATTGAGGCAACTCGTTTTGTGGATATCTTCTAATAATTTATCCCTATGGATTTATGAAATTGCATTCGCGTTTATTTGGGGTCGTCCGTAAGTGAATCGGGGCTGAAACGAATGGAAGTGGGTTTCCGAATAATTCTCGTAGGCAGTAGTACACGAGGTATGGAGCAAAAATTGAGGCGGCCCGTTTTATGGATATCTTTTCATAATTTATCCCTATGGATTTATGAAATTACATTTACATTTATTTGGGGTCGTCCGTAAATGAATCAGGGCTAAAAGAATGGAACTGGGTTTCCGAATAATTCTCGTAGGCAGTAGTAGTGCACGAGGTATGGAGCAAAAATTGAGGCGGCCAGTTTTATGGATATCTTCTAATAATTTATCCCTATGTATTTATGATATTGCATTCTCGTTTATTTGGGGTCGTCCGTAAGTGAATCGGGGCTGAAACGAATGGAACTGGATTTTCGAATAATTCTCTAGGCGTAGTACACGAGGTATTGAGAAAAATTGAGGCAACCCGTTTTATGGATATCTTCTAATAATTTATCCCTATGGATTTATAAAATTGCATTCGCATTTATTTGGGGTCGTCCATAAGTGAATCGGGGCTGAAACGAATGGATCTGGGTTACCGAATAATTCTCGTAGGTAGTAGTACACGAGGTATGGAGCAAAAATTGAGGCGGCCCATTTTATTGATATCTTTTCATAATTTATCCCTATGGATTTATGAAATTGCGTTCGCATTTATTTGGGGACGTCCGTAAGTGAATCGGGGCTGAAACGAATGGAACTGGGTTTCCGAATAATTCTCGTAGGCTGTAGTACACGAGGTATGGAGCAAAAATTGAGGCGGCCCGATTTATGGATATCTTTTCATAATTTATCCTTATGGATTTATGAAATTGCGTTCGCGTTTAGTTGGGGACGTCCGTAACTGAATCGGGGCTGAAATGAATGGAACTGGATTTCCGAATAATTCTCGTAGGCTGTAGTACACGAGGTATGGAGCAAAAATTGAGGCGGCCCGATTTATGGATAAATTTTTATAATTTATCCCTATGGATTTATGAAAATGCGTTCGCGTTTATTTGGGGACGTCCGTAAGTGAATCGGGCTGAAACGAATGGAACTAGGTTTCCGAATAATTCTCGTAGGCAGTAGAACACGAGGTATGGAGCAAAAATTGAGGCATCCCATTTTATGATATCTTTTCATAATTTATCCCTATGGATTTATGAAATTGCTTTCGCGTTTATTTGGGGACGTCCGTAAGTGAATCGGGGCCGAAACGAATGGAACTAGTTTCCGAATAATTCTCGTAGGCATAGTACACGAGGTATGGTGCAAAAATTGAGGAGCCCGTTTTATGGATATCTTTTCATAATTTATCCTATGGATTTTGAAATTGCATTCGCGTTTATTTGGGGACGTCCGTAAGTGAATCGGGCTGAAAGAATGGAACTAGGTTTCCGAATAATTCTCGTAGGTAGTACACGAGGTATGGAGCAAAAATTGAGGCGGCCCGTTTTATGGATATCTTTTCATAATTTATCCCTATGGATTTATGAAATTACATTCGCGTTTATTTGGGGTCGTCCGTAATGAATCGGGGCTGAAACGAATGGAACTAGGTTTCTGAATAATCTCGTAGGCAGTAGTAGTACACGATATGGAGCAAAAATTGAGGCGGCCCGTTTTATGGATATCTTTCATAATTTATCCCTATGGATTTATGAAATTGCATTTGCGTTTATTTGGGGTCGTCGTAAGTGAATCGAGGCTGAAATGAATGAAACTAGTTTCCGAATAATTCTCGTGGCAGTAGTACACGAGGTATGAGCAAAAATTGAGGTGGCCCGTTTTATGATATCTTTTCTAATTTATCCTATGGATTTATGAAATTGTTTTCGCGTTTATTTGGGGACGTCCGTAAGTGAATCGGGGCTGAAACGAATGGAACTGGTTTCCGAATAATTCTCTATAGGCAGTAGTAGTACACGAGTTATGGAGCAAAAATTGGTGCCGATTTATGATATATTTTCATAATTTATCCCTATGGATTTATGAATTGCATTCCGTTTATTTGGGGTTGTCCGTAAGTGAATCGGGGCTGAAACGAATGGAATTGGTTTCCGAATAATTCTCTAGGCGTAGACACAAGGTATTGAGCAAAAATTGAGGCAACTCGTTTTGTGGATATCTTCTAATAATTTATCCCTATGGATTTATGAAATTGCATTCGCGTTTATTTGGGTCGTCCGTAAGTGAATCGGGCTGAAACGAATGTAGTGGGTTTCCGAATAATTCTCGTAGGCAGTAGTACACGAGGTATGGAGCAAAATTGAGACGGCCCGTTTTATGGATATCTTTTGATAATTTATCCCTATGGATTTATGAAATTCATTTACATTTATTTGGGGTCGTTCGTAAATGAATCAGGGCTAAAACGAATGGAACTGGTTTCCGAATAATTCTCGTAGGCAGTAGTAGTGCACGAGGTATGGAGCAAAATTGAGGCGGCCAGTTTTATGGATATCTTCTAATAATTTTTCCCTATGTATTTATGATATTTATTCTCTTTAATTGGGGTCGTCCGTAAGTGAATCGGGGCTGAAACGAATGGAACTGGATTTTCGAATAATTCTCTAGGCGTAGTACACCAGGTATTGAGCAAAAATTGAGGCAACCCGTTTTATGGATATCTTCTAATAATTTATCCCTATGGATTTATAAATTGCATTCGCATTTATTTGGGGTCGTCCATAAGTGAATCGGGGCTGAAACGAATGGGAACTGGTTACCGAATAATTCTCGTAGGAGTAGTACACGAGGTATGGAGCAAAAATTGAGGCAGCCCATTTTATTGAAATCTTTTCATAATTTATCCCTATGGATTTATGAAATTGCGTTCGTTTTATTTGGGGATGTCCGTAAGTGAATCGGGGCTGAAACGAATGGAACTGGGTTTCCGAATAATACTCGTAGGCTGTAGTACACGAGGTATGGAGCAAAATTTAGGCGGCCCGATTTATGGATATCTTTTCATAATTTATCCTTATGGATTTATGAAATTGCGTTCGCGTTTATTTGGGGACGTCCGTAACTGAATCGGGGCTGAAATTGGAACTGGTTTCCGAATAATTCTCGTAGGCTGTAGTACACGAGGTATGGAGCAAAAATTGAGGCGGCCTGATTTATGGATAAATTTTATAATTTATCCCTATGGATTTATGAAATTGCGTTCGCGTTTATTTGGGGACGTCCGTAAGTGAATCGGGGCTGAAACGAATGGAACTAGGTTTCCGAATAATTCTCGTAGGCAGTAGTACACGAGGTATGGAGCAAAAATTGAGGCGTGCTGATTTATGGATATATTTCATAATTTATCCCTATGGATTTATGAAATTTCATTCGCGTTTATTTGGGGACGTCCGTAAGTGAATCGGGCTGAAACGAATGAAACTAGGTTTCCGAATAATTCTCGTAGGCAGTAGTACACGAGGTATGTAGCAAAATTGAGGCGACCCGTTTTATGGATATATTTTCATAATTTATCCCTATGTATTTATGAAATTACATTAGCGTTTATTTGGGGTCATCCGTAAATGAATCGGGGCTAAAACGAATGGAACTGGGTTTCTGAATAATTCTCGTAGGCAGTAGCAGTACACGAGATATGGAGCAAAAATTGAGGCAGCCCGTTTTTATGGATATCTTTTCATAATATATCCCTATATTTATGAAATTACATTAATGTTTATTTGGGGTCGTCCGAAAGTGAATGGGCCGAAACGAATGGAACTCTGTATCTGAATAATTCTCGTAGACAGTATACACGAGGTATGGTGCAAAATTGAGGCAGCCCGTTTATGGATATCTTTTCATAATTTATCCTATGGATTTATGAAATTGCATTCGCGTTTATTTGGGTCGTCCGTAAGTGAATCGGGGCTGAAATGATTGAAACTAGGTTTTCGAATAATTCTCCTAGGCGTACACGAGGTATGGTGAAAAATTGAGGCGGTCCGTTTTATGGATATCTTTTCATAATTTATCCCATGGATTTATGAATTGTATTCGCGTTTATTTGGGGACGTCCGTAAGTGAATCGGGCTGAAACGAATGAACTAGGTTTCCGAATAATTCTCGTAGGCAGTAGTACACGAGATATGGAGCAAAAATGAGGCGGCCCGTTTTATGGATATCTTTCATAATTTATCCCTATGGATTTATGAAATTGCATTCGCGTTTATTTGGGTCATCCGTAAGTGAATCGAGGCTGAAACGAATGAAACTAGGTTTCCGAATAATTCTCGCATGTAGTACACGAGCTATGGAGCAAAAATTGAGGTGGCCCGTTTTATGGATATCTTTTCATAATTTATCCCTATGGATTTATGAATTACATTCGCGTTTATTTGGGGTCGTCCGTAAATGAATCGGGGCTGAAACGAATGGAACTGGGTTTCCGAATAATTCTCGTAGGCAGTAGTACATGAGGTATGGAGCAAAAATTGAGGCGGCCATTTTATGGATATCTTCTAATAATTATACCTATAGATTTATGAAATTGCGTTCGCGTTTATTTGGGATCGTCCGTAAGTGAATCGGTGCTGAAACGAATGAATTCGGTATCCGAATAATTCTCTAGGCGTAGACACGAGGTATTGAGCAAAAATTGAGGCAACCTGTTTTATGGATATCTTCTATAATTTATACCTATGGATTTATGAAATTTCATTCGCGTTTATTTGGCATTCTCCGTAAGTGAATCGGGGCTGAAACGAATGAAACTGGGTTTCCGAATAATTCTCGTAGGCAGTAGAACACGAGGTATGGAGCAAAAATTGAGGCATCCCATTTTATTGATATCTTTCATAATTTATCCCTATCGATTTATGAAATGCTTTCGCGTTTATTTGGGGACGTCCGTAAGTGAATCGGGGCTGAAACGAATGGAACTGGGTTTCCGAATAATTCTCGTAGGCTGTAGTACACGAGGTATGGAGCAAAAATTAGGTGTCCCAATTTATCGATATATTTTCATAATTATCCCTATGGATTTATGAATTGCATTCGCGTTTATTTGGGGACGTCCGTATGTGAATCAGGTTTGAAACGAATGGAACTAGGTTTCCGAATAATTCTCGTAGGGAGTAGTACACAAGGTATGGTACAAAAATTGAGGCAGCCCGTTTTATGGATATCTTTTCATAATTTATCCTATGGATTTATGAAATTGCATTCGCGTTTATTTGTGGTCGTCCGTAAGTGAATCGGGGCTGAAACGAATGGAACTAGGTTTCCGAAT
>NW_027420071.1:0-18395 GCF_009905375.1 Apium graveolens
GGCTGAAATGGAGTTTTCGGTGAAACTCAAAGGATTGGTACACGGTTTTTTCTCCGATACTGAGTCAGGATGCATTTTGGATATTTTCACATACTTTAATCCAATTGATATTAATTTGAACCGAGCCATATTCCGGGAATTCGGACGAGAAAAACCAAGAGAGATTTGGCTGAAATGGAGTTTTCGGTGAAAACTCAAAGGGGTTAGTACACGGTTTTTTCTCGATACTGAGTCGGGATGCATTATTGATATTTTCACATAATTTAATCCATATTGATGTTTAATTTGAACGAGCATATTTCGCGGGATTCGGACGGAAACCGAGAAGATTTGGCTGAAATGGAGTTTTCGGTGAAAACTCAAAGGGGTTAGTACACGGTTTTTTCTCCGATACTGAGTCGGGATGCATTATGGATATTTTCACATACTTTAATCCATATTGATATTTTAATTTGAACCGAGCCATATTTACGGAATTTGGACGAGAAACAGAGGAGATTTGGCTGAAATGGAGTTTTCGGTGAAAAACTCAAAGGGGTTAGTACACGGTTTTTTCTCCGATACTGAGTCGGGATGCATTATGGATATTTTCATATAATTTAATCCATATTATTGTTTAATTTGAAATCGAGCCATATTTCGCGGGATTCGGCCGAGGAAACCGAGGTAGATTTGGCTGAAATGGAGTTTTCGGTGAAATCTCAAAGGGGTTTGTACACGGTTTTTTCTCCGATACTGAGTCGGGATACATTTTTGGATATTTCACATACTTTGTAATCCATATTGATGTTTTATTTGAACCGAGCCTTATTTCGCGGGATTCGGACGGAAAAACCGAGTAGATTTGGCTAAATGGAGTTTTCGGTGAAACTCAAAGGGGTTAGAACACGGTTTTTTTCTCCGATAGTTAGTCGGGATTCATTATGGATATTTTCACATAATTTAATCCATATTGATGTTTTAATTTGAACCGAGCCATATTTCGCGGATTTGGACGAGAAACCGAGGAGATTTGGCTGAAATGGAGTTTTCGGTGAAAACTCAAAGGGATTGGTACACGGTTTTTTCTCCGATACTGAGTCGGGATGCATTAAGGATATTTTCACATAATTTAATCCATATTGATATTTTAATTTGAACCGAGCCATATTTCGCAGGATTCGGACGAGAAACCAAGGAGATTTGGCTGAAATGGATTTTTCGGTGAAAACTTACACGGTTTTTTCTCCGATACTGAGTCGGGATGCATTATTGATATTTTCACATAATTTAATCCATATTGATGTTTTAATTTGAACCGAGCCATATTTCGCGGGATTCGGACGAGAAATCGAGAAGATTTGGGATGAAATGGAGTTTCGGTGAAAACTCAAAGGGGTTAGTACACGGTTTTTTCTCCGATACCGAGTCGGGATGCATTATGGATATTTTCACATACTTTAATACATATTGATATTTTAATTTGAACCGAGCCATATTTCACGAAATTTGGACGAGAAATAGAGGAGATTTGGCTGAAATGGAGTTTTCGGTGAAAACTCAAAGGGATTAGTACACGGTTTTTTCTCCGATACTGAGTCGGGATGCATTATGGATATTTTCATATAATTTAATCCATATTATTGTTTTAATTTGAAATCAAGCCATATTTCGCGGGATTCGGCGAGGAAACCGAGTAGATTTGGCTGAAATGGAGTTTTTGGTGAAATCTCAAGGGGTTTGTACACGGTTTTTTCTCCGATACTGAGTCGGGATACATTTTGGTATTTTCACATTACTTTAATCCATATTATGTTTTAATTTGAAACCGAGCCATATTTCGCGGGATTCGGACGAAAAATCGAGTAGATTTGGCTAAAATGGAGTTTTCGGTGAAAACTCAAAGGGGTTAGAACACGTGTTTTTCTCCGATAGTTAGTCGGGATTCATTATGGATATTTTCACATAATTTAATCCATATTGATGTTTTAATTTGAACCGAGCCATATTTCGCGGATTCGGACGAGAAACCGAGGAGATTTGGTTGAAATGGAGTTTTCGGTGAAAACTCAAAGGGGTTAGTACACGGTTTTTTCTCCGATACTGGAGTCGGGATGCAAAAAGGATATTTTTCACATAATTTACTCCATATGATGTTTCAATTTGAACCGAGCCATATTTCGCAGGATTCGGAACGAGAAACCGAGTAGATTTGGCTAAATGGAGTTTTCGGTGAAAACTCAAAGGGTTAGTACACGGTTTTTTTCTCCGATACTTAGTCGGGATGCATTATGGATATTTTCAAATAATTTAATCCAAATTGATGTTTTTAATTTGAACCGAGCCATATTTCGCGGGATTCGGACGAGAACCGAGTAGATTTGCTGAAATGGAGTTTTTGGTGAAAACTCAAAGGGGTTAGTACACGGTTTTTTCTCCGATACTGAGTCGGGATGCATTATGGATATTTTCACATAATTTAACCCATATTGATATTTTAATTTGAACCGAGCCATATTTCGCGGGATTCGTACGAGAAACCGAGTAGATTTGGCTGAAATGGAGTTTTCGGTGAAAACTCAAAGGGGTTGGTACATGGTTTTTTTCCTCCGATACTGAGTCGGGATGCATTATGTATATTTTCAAATAATTTAATCCAAATTGATGTTCTAATTTGAACCGAGCCATATTTCGCGGGATTCGGACGAGAAACCGAGTAGATTTGGCTGAAATGGAGTTTTCGGTGAAACTCAAAGGGGTTAGTACATGGTTTTTTCTCCGATACTGAGTCGGGATGCATTATGGATATTTTCACATAATTTAACCCATATTGATGTTTTTAATTTGAACCGAGCCATATTTCGCGGGATTCGGACGAGAAACCGAGAAGATTTGGCTGAAATGGAGTTTTCGGTGAAAACTCAAAGGGGTTAGTACACGGTTTTTTCTCCGATACTGAGTCGGGATGCATTATGGATATTTTCCGCATAATTTAATCCATATTGATGTTTTAATTTGAACCGAGCCATATTTTGCGGGATTCGGACGAGAAACCGAGAAGATTTGCCTGAAATGGAGTTTTCGGTGAAACTCAAAGGGGTTAGTACACGGTTTTTTCTCCGATACTGAGTCGGGATACATATGGATATTTTCACATACTTTAATCCATATTGATGTTTTATTTGAACCGGAGCCATATTTCACGGGATTCGGACGAGAAACCGAGTAGATTTGGCTGAAAATGGAGTTTTCGGTGAAAACTCATAGGGGTTAGTACACGGTTTTTTCTCCGATACTGAGTCGGTATGCAATAAGGATATTTTCACATAATTTAATCCATATTGATGTTTTAATTTGAAGCGAGCCTATTTCGCGGGATTCGGATGAGAAACGAGTAGATTTGGCTGAAATGGAGTTTTCGGTGAAAACTCAAAGGGGTTGGTACATGGTTTTTTCTCCGATACTGAGTAGGGATGCATTATGGATATTTTCAAATAATTTAATCCAAATTGATGTTCTAATTTGAACCGAGCCATATTTCGCGGGATTCGGACGAGAAACCGAGGAGATTTGGCTGAAATGGAGTTTTCGGTGAAACTCAAAGGGGTTAGTACACGGTTTTTCTCCTATTACTGAGTCGGGATGCATTATGGATATTTTCACATAATTTAACCCATATTGATGTTTTAATTTGAACCGAGCCATATTTCGCGGGATTCGGACGAGAAACAGAGTAGATTTGGCTGAAATGGAGTTTTCGGTGAAAGCTCAAAGGGATTGGTACACGGTTTTTTCTCCGATACTGAGTCAGGATGCATTTTGGATATTTTCACATACTTTAATCCATATTGATATTTTAATTTGAACCGAGCCATATTTCGCGGAATTCGGACGAGGAAACCAAGGAGATTTGGCTGAAATGGATTTTTTTGGTGAAAACTCAAAGGGGTTAGTACACGGTTTTTTTCTCCGATACTGAGTCGGGATGCATTATTGATATTTTCACATAATTTAATCCATATTGATGTTTTAATTTGAACCGAGCCATATTTCGCGGGATTCGGACGAGAAACCAAAAAGATTTGGCTGAAATGGAGTTTTCGGTGAAAACTCAAAGGGGTTGGTACATGGTTTTTTTCTCCGATACTGAGTCGGGATGCATTATGTATATTTTCAAATAATTAATCCAAATTGATGTTCTAATTTTGAACCGAGCCATATTTTGCGGGATTCGGACGAGAAACCGAGTAGATTTGTCTGAAATGGAGTTTTCGGTGAAAACTCAAAGGGGTTAGTACATGGTTTTTTCTCCGATACTGAGTCGGGATGCATTATGGATATTTTCACATAATTTAACCCATATTGATGTTTTAATTTGAAACCGAGCCATATTTCGCGGGATTCGGACGAGAAACCGGAGAAGATTTGGCTGATGAAATGGAGTTTTCGGTGAAAACTCAAAGGGGTTAGTACACGGTTTTTTTCTCCGATACTGAGTCGGGATGCATTATGGATATTTTCACATAATTTAATCCATATTGATGTTTTAATTTGAACCGAGCCATATTTTGCGGGATTCGGACAAGAAACCGAGAAGATTTGCCTGAATGGAGTTTTCGGTGAAAACTCAAAGGGGTTAGTACACGGTTTTTTCTCCGATACTGAGTCGGGATACATTATGGATATTTTCACATACTTTAATCCATATTGATGTTTTTATTTGAACCGAGCCATATTTCACGTGATTCGGACGAGAAACCGAGTAGATTTGGCTGAAATGGAGTTTTCGGTGAAAACTCATAGGGGTTAGTACACGGTTTTTTCTCCGATACTGAGTTGGTATGCAATAAGGATATTTTCACATAATTTAATCCATATTGATGTTTTAATTTGAAGCGAGCCATATTTCGCGGGATTCGGATGAGAAACCGAGTAGATTTGGCTGAAATGGAGTTTTCGGTGAAAACTCAAAGGGGTTGGTACATGGTTTTTTCTCCGATACTGAGTAGGGATGCATTATGGATATTTTCAAATAATTTAATCCAAATTGATGTTCTAATTTGAACCGAGCCATATTTCGCGGGATTCGGATGAGAAACCGAGGAGATTTGGCTGAAATGGAGTTTTCGGTGAAAACTCAAAGGGGTTAGTACACGGTTTTTTCTCCGATACTGAGTCGGGATGCATTATGGATATTTTCACATAATTTAACACATATTGATGTTTTAATTTGAACCGAGCCATATTTCGCGGGATTCGGACGAGGAAACCGAGTAGATTTGGCTGAAATGGAGTTTTCGGTGAAAGCTCAAAGGGATTGGTACACGGTTTTTTCTCCGATACTGAGTCAGGATGCATTTTGGATATTTTCACATACTTTAATCCATATTGATATTTTAATTTGAACCGAGCCATATTTCGCGGAATTCGGACGAGAAACCAAGGAGATTTGGCTGAAATGGATTTTTCGGTGAAAACTCAAAGGGGTTAGTACACGGTTTTTTCTCCGATACTGAGTCGGGATGCATTATTGATATTTTCACATAATTTAATCCATATTGATGTTTTAATTTGAACCGAGCCATATTTCGCGGGATTCGGACGAGAAACCGAAAAGATTTGGCTGAAATGGAGTTTTTGGTGAAAACTCAAAGGGGTTGGTACATGGTTTTTTCTCCGATACTGAGTCGGGATGCATTATGTATATTTTCAAATAATTTAATCCAAATTGATGTTCTAATTTGAACCGAGCCATATTTTGCGGGATTCGGACGAGAAACCGAGTAGATTTGTCTGAAATGGAGTTTTCGGTGAAAACTCAAAGGGGTTAGTACATGGTTTTTTCTCCGATACTGAGTCGGGATGCATTATGGATATTTTCACATAATTTAACCCATATTGATGTTTTAATTTGAACCGAGCCATATTTTGCGGGATTCGGACGAGAAACCGAGAAGATTTGGCTGAAATGGAGTTTTCGGTGAAAACTCAAAGGGGTTAGTACACGGTTTTTTCTCCGATACTGAGTCGGGATGCATTATGGATATTTTCACATAATTTAATCCATATTGATGTTTTAATTTGAACCGAGCCATATTTTGCGGGATTCGGACAAGAAACCGAGAAGATTTGCCTGAAATGGAGTTTTCGGTGAAAACTCAAAGGGGTTAGTACACGGTTTTTTCTCCGATACTGAGTCGGGATACATTATGGATATTTTCACATACTTTAATCCATATTGATGTTTTTATTTGAACCGAGCCATATTTCACGGGATTCGGACGAGAAACCGAGTAGATTTGGCTGAAATGGAGTTTTCGGTGAAAACTCATAGAGGTTAGTACACGGTTTTTTCTCCGATACTGAGTGTAATAACCCCAATTTTTGAGAAATTTTGAAACCCTTATGAATAGTGTTTTTGCTGAACGAGAAAACTTTTCATGCCACGCTATGTAGGGGTTCTGTTATGGATATTCTAGGATATTATTAGTACTCTATGAAGTATATAAGTGTATGTAAAGATCGTCAGAATCCAATTCCGAACACTTTGGTTTTTCCCGGAAATCCACAAGATACGGAGAGAATTGTGTATAAGGTAACAGGATAAAAAGGATTTAAATTAAAGGATTATAATAGAGGATCATAAAAAGGAATATAATGTATTGAGAAAGGTTAAAGGAACCTAAGTAATGAGATCCCGGGTATGATCCTTCTAACGATAAACGAGAACGAAAGTTAAGCGAACCGTATAACAGATCAGCGGTCATTAGGCAAACGATTAGGAAGTTAATCAAAGGGATTAGTGGGAATGATGTCATCCAACCAATAGAAAGAGGACAAGGAAGGGAGGATGACATCATGAGGATGACATAAGCATGACATGGGAAGGAAGGAGGTGTGGTGGCTTTGTAACCACACAAATTCAAGGGCAAGAAGGTAATTGACTAAAGCAAGCACAAAAACCAAGCAACCAAGCCAAGTAAAAATCATTTTCATCAAAAATCAAAAAGCAACCAAGGCTTTGTTCTTGAAGCTCTCGGCTTTTTACTATTCATTAGGCAAGAATTTTCAAAAATTCAAGATCCAAGCTTCCTAAATTGGTGAGTAAATTCCTTAATCATCTTCATGCTTAGTTAGGGCTATACCATGAGTTTAAGCCATCAATTCCTTCTCAATCTTCTTCATTTAATCAAAGAAGAAGACTATGAATAGTGTTTTCAAGTTTTTTAACTTGAAGTTTTCTTGTTTTTCTTGAAGATCCAAGCTTTCCTAAGACTTCTCAAAGCTTCTTAAGGCTTCCTAGCTCATCCCACCACTTCAAGGAAGGTATACCATCTCCAAACCCTAGATTCCTATATATTATAAGATGATTTTTATTAGTAGGATGATATTGTAGCTTGTTGTTGTGATTTAGAGTTTGGGATTTGGAATGGTAGTGAAATGGAATGGTAAATGTTGTGGTTTTGATTTAAAAGAACTTAAGTATGATTAAAGTTAAGTTTAGGCATAAGTATGATGATTAAATTGAATTGGTTGGGGTTGTTATGATGTGATGAGGATGGATGTTGGTTGTATGTTGGATTTGAGGTTGGTTTGTGCTTGGTTTTGAATGGTTAAAATTGGGAAATCGCGTAAACATAGCCGTCGTAACGTCCGATTTTCTTTGGACTGTTTTTGTGCATAGCATTAGGACCCGAGAACCCCCTGCTAGATTATGACCACTGCCATGTTTAGATAGCTCATGTTACGAGCTTCGTTTTGATATGTAGTTCGTTCGATTCCGATGCACGGTTTAGGAGAAACGACCGTTTCAAGTAACGGCGTTTCGCGAACGAAACTTTTTCCCTCGCCTTACTTTGAAACATAGGTTAAAGACCAAAAATGGTTAATTAATGTATGAAACATTTATGGTAAGTGTGTTAGGCAGTTGGTAAGACACTCGCGAAGGAATCGCTTTAAAACTCGTAAAGGTTAAATTATTAAAAATGGTGGAGCCGAGGGTACTCGAGTGACTTAAGAGAATCAGTAAGCACAAAATGAGCGTTAGAGTCTGAGTTGGTTAGAGTATAGATTTACAAGTGACTTTGGTTTAATTCCAACTTACTTGTTGCTTATAGGTTACCAGACTCGTCCCGAGCCATTCGTAACCCCCAGTCGCTCAGGCAAGTATTCTATCCGTTATACTGTTGTTGTGATGAATATATGTATATGCATTATCTTGTGATAGATGCATGTTTATATTAGCAAATGTTGCGATATATTGAAGCATGCTGATATGGTATATATATGCATGCCTGTTTCGTATTCTTGCCATATATGTCTGTTGGTTCAATTGTTAATACCTATGCTAGAGGATAGCGGTAACTTGCATATACCCTTAGTATAGGGACCCAAAGGTGAAAATATTTTCTAAAACCGGGAGTCGAGGATCCCGAGTAGATTTTGTATATATGGATATAAATATATATATATATATATATACTTATATATATATATATATGGTCATAGTTTTCAAAACTATTAATCGAATAAGGTTTATTCGATAACTTTAGCTTTATTTTATTATTGAATATTATTTGAATATTCATTCGAGGACTTATGACTCCTTTTATTTTATTAATGAATATTATTTTGAATATTCATTCGGGGACTTATGACTCCTTTTATTTATTTATCTGAATATTATTTGAATATTCATTCGAGGGCATATGACTCTTTTATATTATTTATTGAATATTATTTGAATATTCATTCGAGGGCTTATGACTCAGTTTATTTTATTATTTGAATATTATTTATAATATTCATTCGAGGTATTATGACTCCGCTTATTACTGCAATATATTCTTTATTTTATTAAAGAATAAGGTGTCAATAATCAAACTTATTTTCGATTATTCAATAAAGATAATACTTTCATATAAGTATATCTTTGGTTATTTAATACTCGTTTCAAGTATAAGTTTTAATACTTCTACTTCAATTATTTTTATAAAGATTATTCTTTATGGGAATATTATTTAAATTAATAATATTCAGTCATTTTCTAAATATTCTGGGGACTGATTTACTTCATTAAATCAGCTTTACTCCAAACACTCTATAAAGTGTTTTCGAGTCTTCAAAATGATTTTTAAAAGTTAGAGCGGATCCCAAAACTCATTTTTATATTTAAGATCTTCCTTTTTAAGGGGATTTAAATACTCGCTTAAAACCTGAGGGATCCGGCTCTGTGGTGTATTTTATATTCGCAACAAGGTTGCAGTTTTGGTAAATGAATTGATTACTTACCCAACGTTCGGGAAGTAAGTCCATCTATTGAGTCGGCATAAGCAACATGGGCTCAGTGGGCGTCCATGATAGTGTAAGTGGCTCAGTGGGAGTCCATCAAATACATAAGTGGCTGAGTGGCAGTCCAGCATAGGTCCTAATGCGGCCAGGGTGATGACCAGTGGGGAATTCGTCCATCTACTAGTAGAAAAGGTTACTAATGGGTATCTTTGCCTGATCAGCAAGATATCTGGTTTATGCCAAAATTCTTTTCCTTTCCAAAATTCATTGGATGTTTCAAACTCTGTTCATACTTTACATAACAGAGGTTCCAGGAAATGTTTAAGAGATATATATATGTGGATATATATATATCGGGACTAAATAAAGTATCTCGTAACTTTATTTCATTCAATAATATTTCAAAGATTGAATCTATTCAAATCTTGTCTTGTAGTCTCATCTATGTGATGAACTTTTGAAACTGATTATAACTTGAACGGTGGTAGTTCAAGTAGTATTGGGAAAGATATAAGTATATTGGGGTATTTGGTAACCTCATCTTTTAAACTTATATCTAATTAATAATTGTCTTAGGAATGACAAAGATTTTCAGAAAAACGTTGAAACAAGGTTAGATATATGAGATCACCTTGCAACGATATTTTTTATACAGTTATACACTGGGACTTTGTGTATATTATGCATGGAAGAGGACTTCCAATATTTTGAAAAGTATATATGTATATATACTGAATATTTTGCGACTTCATCACATTAAGATATCAAACTTGGTTCATTTCTTTTGACCAAGACTTTCATGAGTATTATGAGTAGGCTCATATATTGTAAATCATTATACATATTATTTTGGTGGGCTTGCTGCTCACCCTTGCTTTATTTCTTCATCACACAACAACAGTTAGGAAAGATGGCCAGACTCCAGCAGACCCAGTGCAAGCGCGTGGGAAGCGTCCCGCGTCTTCCCGTTGATGTTGTAGCTGCCATAGCTGCAGAGGTAGATCTATTGTAGATCAGACCATCTACTTTTGAGAATCAATTATGTATAATTATAACTTGTGGCAGATAATGGCAATTAACTGTAAATTTATCAAGTAATCATTTTGGGTTGTAATAACTTTTAAATTGTGGATTCAAAGACTTGTACTTATTTCAATTTCATCTTTGAGACTATAACGGGTTGTGGTGTGTGTTAGTATGGGGTCACAGCATGAGGTTATTTATTATTAATTAAGTGAAGTGATATTGTGGAAAGAAAGACCGTGACAACCCGGATCCCCGACCCCGGATCTGGGGGTGTTACACTGAGTCGGTATGCAATAAGGATATTTTCACATAATTTAATCCATATTGATGTTTTAATTTGAAGGGAGCCATATTTCGCGGGATTCGGACGAGAAACCGAGTAGATTTGGCTGAAATGGAGTTTTCGGTGAAAACTCAAAGGGGTTGGTACATGGTTTTTTCTCCGATACTGAGTCGGGATGCATTATGGATATTTTCAAATAATTTAATCCAAATTGATGTTCTAATTTGAACCGAGCCATATTTCGCGGGATTCGGACGAGAAACCGAGTAGATTTGGCTGAAATGGAGTTTTCGGTGAAAACTCAAAGGGGTTAGTACACGGTTTTTTCTCCGATACTGAGTCGGGATGCATTATGGATATTTTCACATAATTTAACCCATATTGATGTTTTAATTTGAACCGAGCCATATTTCGCGGGATTCGGACGAGAAACCGAGTAGATTTGGCTGAAATGGAGTTTTCGGTGAAAGCTCAAAGGGATTGGTACACGGTTTTTTCTCCGATACTGAGTCAGGATGCATTTTGGATATTTTCACATACTTTAATCCATATTGATATTTTAATTTGAACCGAGCCATATTTCGCGGAATTCGGACGAGAAACCAAGGAGATTTGGCTGAAATGGATTTTTCGGTGAAAACTCAAAGGGGTTAGTACACGGTTTTTTCTCCGATACTGAGTCGGGATGCATTATTGATATTTTCACATAATTTAATCCATATTGATGTTTTAATTTGAACCGAGCCATATTTCGCGGGATTCGGACGAGAAACCGAGAAGATTTGGCTGAAATGGAGTTTTCGGTGAAAACTCAAAGGGGTTAGTACACGGTTTTTTCTCCGATACTGAGTCGGGATGCATTATGGATATTTTCACATACTTTAATACATATTGATATTTTAATTTGAACCGAGCCATATTTCACGGAATTTGGACGAGAAATAGAGGAGATTTGGCTAAAATGGAGTTTTCGGTGAAAACTCAAAGGGGTTGGTACGCGGTTTTTTCTCCGATACTGAGTCGGGATGCATTATGGATATTTTCATATAATTTAATCCATATTATTGTTTTAATTTGAATCGAGCCATATTTCGCGGGATTCGGACGAGAAACCGAGTAGATTTGGCTGAAATGGAGTTTTCGGTGAAATCTCAAAGGGGTTTGTACACGGTTTTTTCTCCGATACTGAGTCGGGATACATTTTGGATATTTTCACATACTTTAATCCATATTGATGTTTTAATTTGAACCGAGCCATATTTCGCGGGATTCAGACGAAAAACCGAGTAGATTTGGCTAAAATGGAGTTTTCGGTGAAAACTCAAAGGGGTTAGAACACGGTTTTTTCTCCGATAGTTAGTCGGGATGCATTATGGATATTTTCACATAATTTAATCCATATTGATGTTTTAATTTGAACCGAGCCATATTTCGCGGATTCGGACGAGAAACCGAGGAGAATTGGCTGAAATGGAGTTTTCGGTGAAAACTCAAAGGGGTTAGTACACGGTTTTTTCTCCGATACTGAGTCGGGATGCATTATGGATATTTTCACATAATTTAACCCATATTGATGTTTTAATTTGAACCGAGCCATATTTCGCGGGATTCGGACGAGAAACCGAGTAGATTTGGCTGAAATGGAGTTTTCGGTGAAAACTCAAAGGGGTTGGTACATGGTTTTTTCTCCGATACTGAGTCGGGATGCATTATGTATATTTTCAAATAATTTAATCCAAATTGATGTTCTAATTTGAACCGAGCCATATTTCGCGGGATTCGGACGAGAAACCGAGTAGATTTGGCTGAAATGGAGTTTTCGGTGAAAACTCAAAGGGGTTAGTACATGGTTTTTTCTCCGATACTGAGTCGGGATGCATTATGGATATTTTCACATAATTTAACCCATATTGATGTTTTAATTTGAACCGAGCCATATTTCGCGGGATTCGGACGAGAAACCGAGAAGATTTGGCTGAAATGGAGTTTTCGGTGAAAACTCAAAGGGGTTAGTACACGGTTTTTTCTCCGATACTGAGTCGGGATGCATTATGGATATTTTCACATAATTTAATCCATATTGATGTTTTAATTTGAACCGAGCCATATTTTGCGGGATTCGGACGAGAAACCGAGAAGATTTGCCTGAAATGGAGTTTTCGGTGAAAACTCAAAGGGGTTAGTACACGGTTTTTTCTCCGATACTGAGTCGGGATACATTATGGATATTTTCACATAATTTAATCCATATTGATGTTTTTATTTGAACCGAGCCATATTTCACGGGATTCGGACGAGAAACCAAGTAGATTTGGCTGAAATGGAGTTTTCGGTGAAAACTCATAGGGGTTAGTACACGGTTTTTTCTCCGATACTGAGTCGGTATGCAATAAGGATATTTTCACAGAATTTAATCCATATTGATGTTTTAATTTGAAGCGAGCCATATTTCGCGGGATTCGGACGAGAAACCGAGTAGATTTGGCTGAAATGGAGTTTTCGGTGAAAACTCAAAGGGGTTGGTACATGGTTTTTTCTCCGATACTGAGTCGGGATGCATTATGGATATTTTCACATAATTTAACCCATATTGATGTTTTAATTTGAACCGAGCCATATTTCGCGGGATTCGGACGAGAAACCGAGTAGATTTGGCTGAAATGGAGTTTTCGGTGAAAACTCAAAGGGATTGGTACACGGTTTTTTCTCCGATACTGAGTCAGGATGCATTATGGATATTTTCACATACTTTAATCCATATTGATATTTTAATTTGAACCGAGCCATATTTTGCGGAATTCGGACGAGAAACGAAGGAGATTTGGCTGAAATGGATTTTTCGGTGAAAACTCAAAGGGGTTAGTACACGGTTTTTTCTCCGATACTGAGTCGGGATGCATTATGGATATTTTCACATAATTTAATCCATATTGATGTTTTAATTTGAACCGAGCCATATTTCGCGGGATTCGGACGAGAAACCGAGAAGATTTGGCTGAAATGGAGTTTTCGGTGAAAACTCAAAGGGGTTAGTACACGGTTTTTTCTCCGATACTGAGTCGGGATGCATTATGGATATTTTCACATACTTTAATCCATATTGATATTTTAATTTGAACCGAGCCATATTTCACGGAATTGGACGAGAAACAGAGGAGATTTGGCTAAAATGGAGTTTTCGGTGAAAACTCAAAGGGGTTAGTACACGGTTTTTTCTCCGATACTGAGTCGGGATGCATTATGGATATTTTCATATAATTTAATCCATATTATGTTTTAATTTGAATCTGAGCCATATTTCGCGGGATTCGGACGAGAAACCGAGTAGATTTGGCTGAAATGGAGTTTTCGGTGAAAATCTCAAAGGGGTTTGTACACGGTTTTTTCTCCGATACTGAGTCGGGATGCATTATGGATATTTTCACATAATTTAACCCATATTGATGTTTTAATTTGAACCGAGCCATATTTCGCGGGATTCGGACGAGAAACCGAGAAGATTTGCCTGAAATGGAGTTTTCGGTGAAAACTCAAAGGGGTTAGTACACGGTTTTTTCTCCGATACTGAGTCGGGATACATTATGGATATTTTCATATAATTTAATCCATATTGATGTTTTAATTTGAACCGAGCCATATTTCGCGGATTCGGACGAGAAACCGAGGAGAATTGGCTGAAATGGAGTTTTCGGTGAAAACTCAAAGGGGTTAGTACACGGTTTTTTCTCCGATACTGAGTCGGGATGCATTATGGATATTTTCACATAATTTAACCCATATTGATGTTTTAATTTGAACCGAGCCATATTTCGCGGGATTCGGACGAGAAACCGAGTAGATTTGGCTGAAATGGAGTTTTCGGTGAAAACTCAAAGGGGTTGGTACATGGTTTTTTCTCCGATACTGAGTCGGGATGCAATTATGATATTTTCACATAATTTAATCCAATTGATGTTCTAATTTGAACCGAGCCATATTTCGCGGAATTCGGACGAGAAACCGAAGTAGATTGGCTGAAATGGAGTTTTCGGTGAAACTCAAAGGGGTTAGTACACTGGTTTTTTCTCCGATACTGAGTCGGGATGCATTATGGATATTTTCACATAATTTAACCCATATTGATGTTTTAATTTGAACCGAGCCATATTTCGCGGGATTCGGACGAGAAAACCGAGTAAGATTTGGCTGAAATGGAGTTTTCGGTGAAAACTCAAAGGGGTTAGTACACGGTTTTTTCTTCCGATACTGAGTCGGGATGCATTATGGATATTTTCACATAATTTAATCCATATTGATGTTTTAATTTGAACCGAGCCATATTTGCGGGATTCGGACGAGAAACCGAGGAGATTTGCCTGAAATGGAGTTTTCGGTGAAAACTCAAAGGGGTTAGTACACGGTTTTTTCTCCGATACTGAGTCGGGATACATTATGGATATTTTCACATAATTTATCCATATTGATGTTTTTAATTGAACCGAGCCATATTTCAGCGGGATTCGGACGAGAACCAGAGTAGATTTGGCTGAAATGGAGTTTTCGGTGAAAACTCAATAGGGGTTAGTACACGGTTTTTTTCTCCGATACTGAGTCGGTATGCATATAGGATATTTTCACAGTAATTTAATCCATATTGATGTTTTAATTTGAAGCGAGCCATATTTCGCGGGATTTCGGACGAGAAACAGAGGTAGATTTGGCTGAAATGGAGTTTTCGGTGAAAACTCAAAGGGGTTGGTACATGGTTTTTTTCTCCGATACTGAGTCGAGGATGCATTATGGATATTTTCACATAATTTAATCCCATATTTATGTTTTAATTTGGAACCGAGCCATATTTCGCGGGATTCGGACGAGAAACCGAGTAGATTTGGCTGAAATGGAGTTTTCGGTGAAAACTCAAAGGGAGTTGTACACGGTTTTTTCTCCGATACTGATCAGGATGCATTTTGGATATTTTCACATACTTTAATCCATATTGATATTTTAATTTGAACCGAGCCATATTTCGCGGGATTCGGACGAGAAAACCGAAGTGAGATTTGGCTGAAATGGAGTTTTCGGTGAAAACTCAAAGGGGTTAGTACACGTTTTTCTCCGATACTGAGTCGGGATGCATTATGGATATTTTCACATAATTTAATCCATATTGATGTTTTAATTTGAACCGAGCCATATTTCGCGGGATTCGGACGAGAAACCGAGAAGATTTGGCTGAAATGGAGTTTCGGTGAAAACTCAAAGGGGTTTAGTACACGGTTTTTTCTCCGATACTGAGTCGGGATGCATTATGGATATTTTCACATACTTTAATCCATATTGATATTTTAATTTGAACCGAGCCATATTTCAGCGGATTGGACGAGAAACAGAGGAGATTTGGCTGAAATGGAGTTTTCGGTGAAAACTCAAAGGGGTTAGTACACGGTTTTTTCTCCGATACTGAGTCGGGATGCATTATGTATATTTTCATATAATTTAATCCATATTATGTTTAATTTGAACGAGCCATATTCGCGGGATTCGGACGAGAAACCGAGTAGATTTGGCTGAAATGGAGTTTTCGGTGAAATCTCAAAGGGGGTTTGTACACGGTTTTTTCTCCGATACTGAGTCGGGATACATTTTGGATATTTTCACATACTTTAATCCATATTGATGTTTAATTTGAACCGAGCCATATTTCGCGGGATTCAGGAACGAGAAACCGAGTAGATTTGGCTGAGAAATGGAGTTTTCGGTGAAACTCAAAGGGGGTTAGTACACGGTTTTTTCTCAGATAGTTAGTCGGGATGCATTATGGATATTTTCACATAATTTAATCCATATTGATGTGTTAATTTGAACCGAGCCATATTTTCGCGGGATTGGGACGAGAAACCGAGAGAATTGGCTGAAATGGGTTTCGGTGAAAACTCAAAGGGGTTAGTACACGGTTTTTTCTCCGATACTGAGTCGGGATGCATTATGGATATTTTCACATAATTTAATCCATATTGATGTTTTAATTTGAACCGAGCCATATTTCGCGGGATTTCGGACGAGAAACCGAGTAGATTTGGCTGAAATGGAGTTTTAGGTGAAAACTCAAAGGGGTTGTACAGGGTTTTTTCTCCGATACTGAGTCGGGATGAATTATGGATATTTTCAAATAATTTAATCCATATTGATGTTTCTAATTTGAACCGAGCCATATTTCGCGGGATTCGGACGAGAAACCGAGTAGATTTGGCTGAAATGGAGTTTTCGGTGAAAACTCAAAGGGGTTAGTACATGGTTTTTTCTCCGATACTGAGTCGGGATGCATTATGGATATTTTCACAATAAGTTAACCCATATTGATGTTTTAATTTGAACCGAGCCATATTTCGCGGGATTCGGACGAGAAACGAGAAGATTTGGCTGAAATGGAGTTTTCGGGGAAAACTCAAAGGGGTTTAGGTACACGGTTTTTTCTCCGATACTGAGGTCGGGATGCATTATGGATATTTTCACATAATTTAATCCATATTGATGTTTTAATTTGAACCGAGCCATATTTTTGCGGAATTCGAAGACGAGAAACCGAGAAGATTTGCCTGAAATGGAGTTTTCGGTGAAACTCAAAGGGGTTAGTACAACGGTTTTTTCTCCGATCTGAGTCGGGATACATTATGGATATTTTCACATACTTAATCCATATTGATGTTTTAATTTGAACCGAGCCATATTTCGCGGGATTCGGACGAGAAACCGAGTAGATTTGGCTGAAATGGAGTTTTCGGTGAAAACTCAAAGGGGTTAGTACACGGTTTTTTCTCCGATACTGAGTCGGGATGCATTATGGATATTTTCACATAATTTAATCCATATTGATGTTTTAATTTGAACCGAGCCATATTTCGCGGATTCGGACGAGAAACCGAGTAGATTTGGCTGAAATGGAGTTTTCGGTGAAAACTCAAAGGGGTTAGTACACGGTTTTTTCTCCGATACTGAGTCGGGATGCATTATGGATATTTTCACATAATTTAATCCATATTGATGTTTTAATTTGAACCGAGCCATATTTCGCGGGATTCGGACGAGAAACCGAGTAGATTTGGCTGAAATGGAGTTTTCGGTGAAAACTCAAAGGGGTTAGTACACGGTTTTTTCTCCGATACTGAGTCGGGATGCATTATGGATATTTTCACATACTTTAATCCATATTGATATTTTAATTTGAACCGAGCCATATTTCGCGGATTCGGACGAGAAACCGAGTAGATTTGGCTGAAATGGAGTTTTCGGTGAAAACTCAAAGGGGTTAGTACACGGTTTTTTCTCCGATACTGAGTCGGGATGCATTATGGATATTTTCACATAATTTAATCCATATTGATGTTTTAATTTGAACCGAGCCATATTTCGCGGATTCGGACGAGAAACCGAGTAGATTTGGCTGAAATGGAGTTTTCGGTGAAAACTCAAAGGGGTTAGTACACGGTTTTTTCTCCGATACTGAGTCGGGATGCATTATGGATATTTTCACATAATTTAATCCATATTGTTTTAATTTGAACCGAGCCATATTTCGCGGATTCGGACGAGAAACCGAGTAGATTTGGCTGAAATGGAGTTTTCGGTGAAAACTCAAAGGGGTTAGTACACGGTTTTTTCTCCGATACTGAGTCGGGATGCATTGATATGGATATTTTCACATACTTTAATCCATATTGATGTTTTAATTTGAACCGAGCCATATTTCGCGGGATTCGGACGAGAAACCGAGTAGATTTGGCTGAAATGGAGTTTTCGGTGAAAACTCAAAGGGGTTAGTACACGGTTTTTTCTC